>NC_090833.1:50937500-51115000 GCF_028021215.1 Eschrichtius robustus
TAAGCTAGTTTGGGGTAGAGCTGGGACCATAATTCAGGACCCTCAGCCCCAAGACTTGGTTTGTTCTCCTTTCAGCATCAGGAGATGTTTGCCCTTCTTGAGCAAAGCACTCTGGGTAGGAAGCAGACGTAGTCCTCCCTCTCGAAAGGATTACTATTTTCTTTGGGAGATGGCTCTTATTCTCATCCAATTAGTAACACACAAAAAGTTCACTGTTTTTTCAGAACTATTTCATAGGCAGTTTTCTGTCTCCCCTCACACCCAGCAGGTGCTCAATATGTGTTGCTGCCAGTGCCACCTGTATTAGTGACTAACAGGGGCAGCTTGGTAGGAAGAACAGAGACTTTGGAATCAGGCTAATCAGCATTCAAGCCCTGCCTCTGCCCCTTCTGGTTGTGTGACTCCAGGCAGGTGCCTGACCTCTCAGCGCCTCGGGCACCTCAACAGAAAAGGAAGATCACAGAGTGATGATGGTGACGAGTCTGAGATAATTAATGCAGGTATGGTCTTGAGTGCAGCGCACAGACGAAGCATGCAGGAAGTGCTGTCTCTGTAGGCGATATTGTTATTAGGAAGTCTATCTTATCACCTTCCTAAGAGAGTTTGAGCTCATCATTGCTGAGCCTGCAACGTTTCCTCTGTGCATTTCAACACATGCTTCTGTTGAATCTGTAATCGCAGGCGGTTCTCTTTTATCTCCATTCAGGCGAGGAGGATGATCACATTCAAAACCATAGCTCAAGCAAGTGCACCTTAGCCCTGTGACTCGCCCAGCTGCAGGGATGCATATTAATAGGATCAACCGGAGACCCTCTTGGCAGGTGTCCACCCCACCTCCCAACCAAGTTCATCAAAAACACAGTTAAATTTGGAACGGGAGCCTTTGAACCAGAACCCACTTTCAGCTATGTGTGGCATCCTCATGCTAAGTGCAGCGGCTGGGGGAGCTTCATTTTAGGGCTGTAAGTGCTTCCAGTGGGACCAGCAACCACCAGAAACCAAGTCACTACCTAGTCCAAGAACTCCTCCCCCCCACCTCCTCAGGAGAGCGCATTCATGTGGACCAAAGTCATTTCCCAAACAGCTGATTTCCCCCCTCCACTGTGCCAGTGGCGAATACAACTGCTCCCGGGATCAGACTGCTGTTCCAAGAGATGCGTCTGAGGCTGGATGATTCCAGCTCAGTGATATCAGATCTGCCTGCTTGTTCTCCTCAAAGCAGTTTCAGAGAAAAGAAATATTGCCTGTGTTGAAAAGGGACCTCTGTTAAAATAAAATATCTCCCAGTTCCACTGCAGCCCAGTATCCTCGGCCCTCCACTCCCCTCATAATGGAATACACGGCAACAAAACTCCACGTTCACTACCTGGAACTCTGTCACTTCATGTGTCTTCAATTGACTCGTCCCTGTGATTCAGGTCAGAGAGGACAAGAAGTGGCCTTGACTTCCACCTGGGTCTTCCCAAGCCCAGAAGCAAGCTCCTTTCCATTCTTCAGCTCTTTTTCCCTCTTCCCTGGCACACTGCATAGAAACTGGCATGGGCACAGTGTCTGTTCCTACTGTGAGCTTAGCACTAAATGCCTTCAAAATAATTTCACAGAGCTTGGGCTGTATCTGGAATATGTCCAGGTGAGCCTCTTGAGTATGTTTGTTGTTCTACCCTGGCATTTGAACAATTGTTTTTCTCATTTCTGAACGTACCTATAGCTAACTATGAGCTCTTAGGAGATGCCAGGCTCTGCACTGAGGTTGACTTGCGTTATCTTGTTTAAACCCAGCAAAGATCCCATGAAGTAGGTACTACTATTATTTTCATTTCACTGTTAAGAAAAGCAAGGGAAATTAAGTAACTGTAGAACCCATGTTGCTAACCTCTCTGCTACAGTGTCTCCCAGTTACAAAATACTGTGAGCTTTGTTCTCTTTAGGGATGAAAGTGTCTTGCAGGTGGAGACCCAAGTCTTAAAATTCTGTGCCAAGGTCTCAGTTCGGTCCTCGTTACCTCACTAGCATTTCACAAGTGCCATAATCAGTCTGGTTCTCAACAAGAATTCGTACAAAGCACGTCACTAGAGCCTCCTAGGTTTTCAACTTAGTATCAAACCCTATGGCATAGACGAAGGAAGGATATAAATCTATTTAAGGGAGATTAGTCCTTCTGAAGCAGAGAAATCAATTTAAATGTTAAACTGAAAATAAATGTTTTGGCATCTAGGGAAAGGGGAGACCAGATCATGGGGAGGTAGTGGGATGTGAACTGGCCCTTGAAGAATGAGGCCAATGTCAAGAGATGGAGAAGGAGAGAGGGGGGAAAGGGTGTGAGAAAAGTCTTGGGGAGAAGAAAACAGGGAGTTGGCCTGTAACAATATAATATGTACCTTGTAATTTCTCTTCACCATCAAGGCTGGGAATTCTAGAGGGCTTACTGTCTCTGCTCTTGATGAAAACAAATACTTCTTAGCCCATCAAACAGATTTTCTCTAGGGCCTGGGATAGGAGTCAAAGGACCTACATGCAGGGTGTGTTGCAGAGACAGGAGGATGGGTCTGTCTCTTTCCAGTTCTCGTGGTGTTCTCCCTGTTTATCCCCTTCTACGTCCTATTACCTTCTCTGAACTTCGTTTTCGAAAAGTGAACATATGGAAGGTTTACAAGTGGAATAAAACAACCCAAGTTGGTATCCTGGCTCTGCCACACCCCGCAGCTGTGTGTGGTCTCGGAGGAGGATGATGGTAAACCTTGCTTTGAGGACATGTTTCCTGTGACAGGTGATATGCCAGGCATTTTGCATGTGCTAATTCATTGACTCTTCATAAGAAAGGTAGTTCACTATTAGCACCCCCACTTTACAAATGACAAAACAGAGGTTTAGTGAGATGAATAACTTGCCCCAAATCGCACTGCTGGTCATTAGCAAAGATGGGACTCCTTCCCATATCCATGGGGCCACCAAGCCTATGTTCTTAGCTCTCTAGTTATACTTCCTAAGTCAGTGAACTTCTTGGAGCCCCAGTTTCCTCATTTGCAGACTATGCATAACAGCACCTACAGTGGGGCGTATCGGGGAGTAACCTGGTGATGTAAGTGAAGCAGCCATCCCGTGCTCAGACGAAGTGGGTATTCAGAGGTGGCCTCATTAATTTTCTCCACTCAAAAGCATGAATGTCTCCATTAGCTTTGTCTTGTACCTTTACACTTCTTCAAGGACCTTGTAAGTACTCAGGAAGTACAGAGGGCTCACACCTATTCTTGTATCTTTCTCAATCTCTGTGATACCACACAAAGAAAACTAACACTCAATTACTTTATTTTGAGTTCTTCTCTTTCCCTTTCTCTTTTTCTCTTTTGCGTAACTTTATAGATGTCACTGAGGAGGAAACTAGGAAAGTACAGTCGTTCCTCCGTATCTGCGGGGCATTTGTTCGAGGAACCACCCCACACTCCCGGATACCAACATCCAGGCTACTCAAGTCCCTTAGATAAAATGACACTGTATGGTTGGCCCTCCGTATCCCTGGTTTCCACATCTGCCGACAGGAAGGCAGACTGTACTTCACTCAGAGGTGAGTCTGTAGGTGACGAAAGGTGGAACAAGGCTTTATTGTCCTTGGGTGTGGGTGGGGAACCCTGGTGCCTTAGGTTCAGCATTAAGTACTGTTCTACCAAATACTCGCGTCCTGGGCAGGTGTTTGAACAGGTGGGGTGGCCCTGGGGCAGATGCTGTGAACAGGTCACACCGAGCTAGGTGGGTATAATTACATCTGCATAAAAATGAATGCTGGACTTTCTCCCCTGCCGTGTCTTAGCTACAGGGGCTAAAATAAACATTTTAATTAGTTTCAGCTTCCAAAAGAGTCTTAGCAGGCCAGACTTCCGACTCTGCCTCCTACAGGGAAAACACGTTCAGATCCCACCAGTTGGCAACAAATCCCTCCAAAACAAAAACCCAAAACCAAAAATCATGTCAAACCCAAACTAAAGTTTGTTCTGCATTTGGTAGCTTAGAGTGACACAATCTCTGGCAGAAGCGGAACCATCACATCTCTTATCATTTACCAGGAACTGGAGAATGTCAGCAGTAAAGCACAATAGAAGTCCTGTATCTACCACCCTTTCATTTGCTTTTTTAGAAAATATCGGGGCGACTGAGCTCTGACCACCACAGCAATGGTCAGCTCTACCCACCATCAGAGCCTCCCATCAAGCCTCTTAGATAGCCTCAACCACCAGAGGGCAGACAGCAGAAGCAAGAAAAACCACAATCCTGCAGCCTGTGGAACAAAAACCACATTCACAGAAAGATAGACAAGATGAAAAGGCAGAGGGCTATATACCAGATGAAGGAACAAGATAAAACACCAGAAAAAAAAACTAAATGAAGTGGAGATAGGCAACCTTCCAGAAAAAGAATTCAGAATAATGATAGTGAAGATGATCCAAGACCTCGGAATGAGAATGGAGGCAAAGATTGAGAAGATGCAAGAAATGTTTAACAAAGACCTAGAAGAATTAAAGAACAAAGAAACAGAGATGAACAATACAATAACTGAAATGAAAACTACACTAGAAGGCATCAATAGTAGAATAACTGAGGCAGAAGAACGGATAAGTGACCTGGAAGACAGAATGGTGGAATTCACTGCTGCGGAACAGACTAAAGAAAAAAGAATGAAAAGAAATGAAGACAGCCTAAGAGACCTCTGGGACAACATTAAACGCAACAACATTTGCATTATACGGGTCCCAGAAGGAGAAGAGAGAGAAAAAGGACCAGAGAAAATATCTGAAGAGATTATAGTCGAAAACTTCCCTAACACGGGAAAGGAAATACCACCCAAGTCCAGGAAGGGCAGAGAGTCCCATACAGGATAAACCCAAGGAGAAACACGCCAAGACACATAGTAATTCCATTGGCAAAAATTAAAGACAAAGAAAAATTATTGAAAGCAGCAAGGGAAAAACGGCAAATAACATACAAGGGAACTCCCATAAGGTTAACAGCTGATTTCTCAGCAGAAACTCTACAAGCCAGAAGGGAGTGACATGATATACTTAAAGTGATGAAAGGGAAGAACCTACAACCAAGATTACTCTACCCGACAAGGGTCTCGTTCAGATTCGACGCAGAAATCAGAAGCTTTATGGACAAGCAAAAGCTAGGAGAATTCAGCAGCACCAAACCACCTCTACAACAAATGCTAACGGAACTTCTTTAAGCAGGAAACACAAGAGAAGAAAACGACCTACAAAAACAAACCCAAAACAATTAAGAAAATGGTCATAGGAACATACATATCGATAATTCCCTTAAACGTGAATGGATTAAATGCTCCAACCAAAAGACACAGGCTTGCTGAATGGATACAAAAACAAGAACCATATATATGCAGTCTACAAGAGACCCACTTCAGACCTAGGGACACATACAGACTGAAAGTGAGGGGATGGAAAAAGAAATTCCATGCAAATGGAAATCAAAAGAAAGCTGGAGTAACTATACTCATATCAGTTAAAATAGACTTTAAAATAAAGAATGTTACAAGAGACAAGGAAGGACACTACATAATGATCAAGGGATCAGTCCAAGAAGAAGATATAACAATTATAAATATATATGCACCCAACAAAGGAGCACCTCAATACATAAGGCAACTGCTAACAGCTATAAAAGAGGAAATCGACAATAACACAATAATAGTGGGGGACTTTAACACCTCACTTACACCAATGGACAGATCATCCAAAATGAAAATAAATAAGGAAACAGAAGCTTTAAATGACACAAGAGACCAGATAGATTTAGTTGATATTTATAGGACATTCCATCCAAAACCAGCAGATTACACTTTCTTCTCGAGTGCACATGGAACATTCTCCAGGATAGATCACATCTTGGGTCACAAATCAAGCCTCAGTAAATTTAAGAAAATTGAAATCATATCAAGCATCTTTTCTGACCACAACGCTATGAGATTAGAAATGAATTACAGGGAAAAAAACGTGAAAAGCACAAACACGTGGAGGCTAAACAATATGTTACTAAATAACCAAGAGATCACTGAAGAAATCAAAGAGGAAATCAAAAAATACCTAGAGACAAATGACAATGAAAACACGACTATCCAAAACCTATGGCATGCAGCAAAAGCAGTTCCAAGAGGGAAGTTTATATCTATACAAGCCTACCTAAAGAAACAAGAAAAATCTCAAGTAAACAATCTAACCTTACACCTAAAGGAACTAGAGAAAGAAGAACAAACAAAACCCAAAGTTAGCAGAAGGAAAGAAATCATAAAATTCAGAGCGGAAATAAATGAAATAGAAACAAAGAAAACAATAGCAAAGATCAATAAAACTAAAAGCTGGTTCTTTGAGAAGATAAACAAAATTGATAAGCCATTAGCCAGACTCATCAAGAAAAAGAGGGAGAGGACTCAAATCAATAAAATCAGAAAAGAAAAAGGAGAAGTTACAACAGACACTGCAGAAATACGAAGCATCCTAAGAGACTAGTACAAGCAGCTCTATGCCAATAAAATGGACAACCTGGAAGAAACGGACAAATTCTTAGAAAGGTATAACCTTCCAAGACTGAACCAGGAAGAAACAGAAAATATGAACAGCCCAATCACAAGTAATGAAACTGAAACTGTGATTAAAAATCTTCCAACAAACAAAAGTCCAGGACCAGATGGCTTCACAGGTGAATTCTATCAAACATTTAGAGAAGAGCTAACACCCATGCTTCTCAAACTCTTCCAAAAAATTGCAGAGGAAGGAACACTCCCAAACTCATTCTATGAGGCCACCATCACCCTGATACCAAAACCAGACAAAGATACTACAAAAAAAGAAAATTACAGACCAATATCACTGATGAATATAGTTGTAAAAATCCTCAACAAAATACTGGCAAACAGAATCCAACAACACATTAAAAGGATCATACACCACGATCAAGTGGGATTTTTCCCAGGGATGCAAGGATTCTTCAATATACGCAAATCAATTAATGTGATACACCATATTAACAAATTGAAGAATAAAAACCATATGATCATCTCAATAGATGCAGAAAAAGCTTTTGACAAAATTCAACACCCAGTTATGATAAAAACTCTCCAGATAGTGGGCATAGAGGGAACCTACCTCAACATAATAAAGGCCATATACGACAAACCCACAGCAAACATCATTCTCAACGGTGAAAAACTGAAAGCATTTCCTCTAAGATCAGGAACGAGACAAGGATGTCCACTCTCACCACTATTATTCAACATAGTTCTGGAAGTCCTAGCCACGGCAATCAGAGAAGAAAAAGAAATAAAAGGAAAACAAATTGGAAAAGAAGAAGTAAAACTGTCACTGTTTGCAGATGACATGATACTATACACAGAGAATCCTAAAAATGCCACCAGAAAACTACTAGAGCTAATCAATGAATTTGGTAAAGTTGCAGGATACAAAATTAATGCACAGAAATCTCTTGCATTCCTATACACTAATGATGAAACATCTGAAAGAGAAATTATGGAAACACTCCCATTTACCATTGCAACAAAAAGAATAAAATACCTAGGAATAAACCTACCTAAGGAGACAAAAGACCTGTATGCAGAAAACTATAAGACACTGATGAAAGAAATTAAAGATGATACCAACAGATGGAGAGATATACCATGTTCTTGGATTGGAAGAATCAACATTGTGAAAATGACTATACTACCCAAAGCAATCTACAGATTCAATGCAATCCCTATCAAATTACCAATGGCATTTTTTACGGAATCAGAACAAATCATCTTAAAATTTGTATGGAGACACAACAGACCCCGAATAGCCAAAGCAGTCTTGAGAAAGAAAAATGGAGCTGGAGGAATCAGCCTCCCTGACTTCAGACTATACTACAAAGCTACAGTAATCAAGACAATATGGTACTGGCACAAAAACAGAAACATAGATCAATGGAACAAGATAGAAAGCCCAGAGATAAACCCACGCACCTATGGTCAACTAATCTATGACAAAGGAGGCAAAGATATACAATGGAGAAAAGACAGTCTCTTCAATAAGTGGTGCTGGGAAAACTGGACAGCTACATGTAAAAGAATGAAATTAGAACACTCCCTAACACCATACACAAAAATAAAGTCAAAATGGATTCGAGACCTAAATGTAAGACCGGACACTATAAAACTCTTAGAGGAAAACATAGGAAGAACACTCTTTGACATAAATCACAGCAAGATCTTTTTTGATCCACCTCCTAGAGTAATGGAAATAAAGACAAAAATAAACAAATGGGACCTAATGAAACTTCAAAGCTTTTGCACAACAAAGGAAACCATAAACAAGACGAAGAGACAACCCTCAGAATAGGAGAAAATATTTGCAAACGAATCAACAAAGGATTAATCTCCAAAATATATAAACAGCTCATGCAGCTCAATATTAAAGAAACAAACAACCCAATCCAAAAATGGGCAGAAGACCTAAATAGACATTTCTCCAAAGGAGACATACAGATGGCCAAAAAGCACATGAAAAGATGCTCAACATCACTAGTTATTAGAGAAATGAAAATCAAAACTACAATGAGGTATCACCTCACACCAGTTAGAATGGGCATCATCAGAAAATCTACAAACAACAAATGCTGGAGAGGGTGTGGAGAAAAGGGAACCCTCTTGCACTGTTGGTGGGAATGTAAAGTGATACAGCCACTATGGAGAACAATATGGAGGTTCCTTAAAAAACTAAAAATAGAATTACCATATGATCCAGCAATCCCACTACTGGGCATATACCCAGAGAAAACCGTAATTCAAAAAGACACATGCACCCGAATGTTCATTGCAGCACTATTTACAATAGCCAGGTCATGGAAGCAACCTAAACGCCCATCGACAGACGAATGGATAAAGAAGTTGTGGTACATATATACAATGGAATATTACTCAGCCATAAAAAGGAACGAAATTGAGTCATTTGTTGAGACGTGGATGGATCTAGAGACTGTCATACAGAGTGAAGTAAGTCAGAAAGAGAAAAACAAATATCGTATATTAACGCATGTATGTGGAACCTAGAAAAATGGTACAGATGAACCGGTTTGCAGGGCAGACGTTGAGACACAGACGTAGAGAACAAACGTATGGACACCAAGGGGGGAAAACCGCGGTGGGGTGGGGATGGTGGTGTGCTGAATTGGGCGATTGGGATTGACATGTATACACTGTTGTGTATAAAATTGATGACTGATTAAAAATAAAAAAAGAAAAAGAAAAAGAAAATATCGGGGCATCCCAGACAGTTTAAGGGACCTAAATATATAAAGAGTTCACAGTGGACTCAAGGTAAAGTGTCCTTTACTTTTTCTTTCTTTTTCAAAGTGTCCACATGTTGCAATACTCATCCCTGGCTATCACCACCTTATGAGGGAGGTACCAATACTCCTCTTCTACACATGAGGAATCGGGGCTGAGACCTGACTAAGTGACTCGCCCGGCATCACAGCTGGCAAGTGCTGGCCCTGGAATCAAATGGTCTGACTAGCTCACTCCTAATCTCTGATCAGCTCGCTCCTGATCTTAGACCCCCAGGGCCATCTTAGAGCAACTGAAGACAAAATGTAGCTCAGGCATGAAGAAGAAAACAGTCTTGTTAAGAATCTCCTCAATCCTTTCATGCAACACTCTGAACTTATTTCCATACAGGCCATTCTGTCTCTTTAGTTTTGACTCTGAAGGCAGGAAAGGGAATTGAGCACACCACATTTTGGTCCATATACATTACGGCTCTGCATTCATTTTCTCACTTGTTCATTCATTCATTCATTCATTCATAGGTGTTTATTGAGCTCCTCTCTGTTCCAGACACTGTGCGCATCACAAGCCAGCCTCTTTGACATCATTTCTATGTTAGCTATGAGGACACTGTTTACCGCTTAAACCTTGGGTTGGTTTTGTATCTTTCCTGTGCACATTTCATTGGCATACAAACTATCTAACAGCAATACTATAGGTTCAAATTTCCTAGAAGATGAGACTTCAGGAAGAACTTCCCCTAGACTGTGAGCATTTCCACAGCAGAAACTGTCTTATTCTTCTTTGAATACCTCAAGCAGCGCTGTCCACTAGAACTTCCTGGTGATGGAAATGCCTTACACCTGCACTGAAACTGTAGCCACGTGCCACGTGTGGTTAGTGAGCACTTTAAATGTGACTAAGGAACTGAAACTTTAATTTTAATTACTTTAAATTTAAATGGTCACATGTACCTAATGGCTACTGTATTGGGCAGCACAGAGCAAGGGATTCTCAGCTCTCACTGTATACACTACAAAGTTCATAAAACATTCAGATGCCAAAGTTCTACCCTTAGAGAATGTAGTTTACTTAGTCTGGGCGGGACCCAGTATACATCAGTTTGATTCTTTTCTTGTTTGTATTTTCTATACAAAACATAACCTTTAGCAGGAGTCATTTTCCCTGACTGTATCCATAGTTACTCTTTAAAAATTTTTTTAATTAATTTAATTAATTTTTTTTACATCAGTGGTTTATTGGACTACATTTATTTTTGACAAATAAAATTATATATATTTAAGGTGTTCAATGTGATGTTTTGATACATGTATACATTGTGAAATGATTTACATCAGTATGGTTCTAATGTGCAGCTAGGAGTGAGAGCTTAGTACTTAGAGTAACCCAGAGCTTGGCATCTGGTGGGTGCTCAAGAAACGTCTGTTGAAATATTGGAATATATAAGTGACATCTGATTGGGCTGAACATTCACAAAGAATCAACATGCATAAAGATATTGTGTATATCAGATATAATAATAGTAATAGTGACACATTAATTAACAATGTTGATATGTAACATCTGTGGATATAGACCTTCTATTATAATATGCTAGCTAAACATTCATTCATTCATTCATTCAACAAACACCTAACTAAGCATCTACTATTTGCTAGGCATTGTCCTGAATGCTGAGGATATGGTAGCAAATAGAAACAGACATGACCCCTATCCTCATTACCTAGTGAGGAGACACAAATAATAACAAAGTAGATGCTCACAGACGGGGACAGGTTCTGTGGGGAAAATGGAGAGTGATGTGACAGCACTTGGCAGTGAAGAGGGGGATCTACATTAGAGGAGTAGTCAGGAAGGGCCGCTTTGCAGAAGTCATGTTTCAGACAGCTGAGAATTCAGCAGCTAAGGCAAAGAGATGGGGAATGGCATCCCAAGCAGAGGGCACTGAAGCCATAAGGGGGAATATCTTGCGAGTCTGAGAAACAAAAAGACTAATAGTCCTATAGTAGATTGACAGAAGGGGAGAGGAACACCAGATGAGACGGAGAAGTAGCCCAGAAGCAGGTCATGCAGAACCTTGTAGGAATTTGGATTTCATTCTAAGACCAAGAGCAATTCCTACAAGGTTAGGTTACAAACAGGAAAGACCACTCTGACTGCTGGTGGCAAAGGACTGGTGGGGGGAAGGGGCTCCAGCTGGGAGTACAGCTAGGAATGAAGGCAGATGCATTGGAAATGCACAGGGTAAAGTAAAGGGAAGAATTGGGGAAGTTAACTCCTACTCCACCCCGCTCCCCTGCCCAGGCAATTGGGTAGATTATTTCGGCCAATTATGCTCTTAACAAATAACCCTTTACATTGTAATGCCTCTTTCACTTTTTCAAAGAGCTTTCATGTTTCCACCCCTGTTGCCATAAATGATCACATGGAGCTTTATCTAGGCTAGTTTTAGAAGAGACTAAGTTCAAGGATTTCTGGGATAAAGAAAGAATTTTTATTTTATTTCATTGCTTCAGGTAGCATTCAATGTACAAATACTCCTCGTTCTTAAATCCCAATGAAGTTTAACTAAACTTCCAAAACAGATTGGGAAATGTTATTTTAATTATAAAAGATACCCCCACAAGATTCTTTAAAGCAGTGGATTTTTCTCGCTCTTATTTATTGGACAAATCTATTTTGAGCACTAGCAATGTGCCCGACACTGCGTGCTGTGTGTATGATGCTGAAGTGAGCAGTTTCTGGAGGAGACGTATATAAAATATACAAATATTGTCCTGAATTGTGATAGATGGAATGAGAGAATAACGTTGGGCAGAAGAAAATGACTTGATCTGGAGCGGTCAGTGAAAGCTTCTCCGAGGAAACAATATTTATACTGAGACTGGATGCATAAATAGAAGCAGTTAGGTAAAGGGTGAGAAAAGGAGACTAGACAAGAGAGGGTACATATTCCTAGAAGAGGGAACAGCATTTGCAAAGACCCCAAGGTGGCATGGCTGGAGTGTAGAGAGCCAAGGGGAGGATGCCCAAAGATGAGGTGGGCGTAGGACTACCTTTAAATCTTTTGTTTACGGATAGATAATCACTTCACGGAGAACACAGGAAGTAAAGAAAGCGACCCTGTTGGGAGACACTGTCCATGTAAGAACTATCAGAAATGAAATTATAATTTTCTCCCTGAAATTATAAAATTATAGTCAAGGAAGAATAGATTCAATTTTCATACACTTATTTTATTACACGATTGGGTAAAATGTGTCGCACTTGTTTCTGTGTAAGTTAAGAACTTGTTGGGTGACTTGCTAGCATTTTTTCTCAATTGTAGGGAATGATGTGTGGGGAAGAAATTCCAGACTGGTGGTTGACAAGCTGAATCTGGTTCACAGACATGGTTTCTTTGGTCTGGACGGTGTTTTACAAAATCTAGGTAAGCTGCAGTGGCAGAAACAGCAACTTCCTTCTGTAACAGATGCGCAGCAAAACTGCATTTCCCAGCTTCCTCAGAGCGGAGGAGGGACCACGTGACTGTTTTGCCAATGGAAAGTGGGCAGAAGGGCTCCTCACCTCTTCTAGGCCTTGCCAATAAAAATCCTTCTCCAAGGGCTGCAGGTTCTCTCTCTCCATCTGCAGCTGAATGCAGAGAAGAAAGATATCATAGAGGATGCAGAGCCACAGGATGAAGGGAACCCAGGTCCCTGAATGAGCAGACAGAAATCTCCGCAATGACCCACACTGGCTGTGATGGAGTGAAAATTAAAACTTCGTTGAGTTCGCCACTGAGATTTTGAGTTTCTTTGTTACAACTGTATCTTTGTTCAGGTCCCTCCAGAATCAGGTTCTAAGGTAGGGATTGGTGTGTAAGTCGTTTATTTGAAGGTGATCCCAGGAAACATGAGTAGGCGAGGGTGGGAGTGAGATGGGGAAGGCATGGAAACCAATGGGTTTCCATCCTCTGCCAGTCTCTGCTGTGGACAGCTGGAGTTCATCTCACAGAGAGCTCTGGGAGACAATTTATTATTTTATATATATATATTTTAAATATTCATTTGTTTGTTTTATTTTTTAGATTCAGCTTACAAGTGATAACATACAGTATTTGTCTTTCTCTTATTTCACTTAGCAGAATACCCTCTAGGTCCATCCACATTGTTGCAAATGGCAAAATTTCATTCTTTTTTATGGCTGAGTAATATTCCATACATATACATATACCACATCTGCTTTACCCACTCATCTATTTTTTTTAACATCTTTATTGGAGTATAATTGCCTTACAATGGTGTGTTAGTTTCTGCTGTATAAAAAAGTGAATCAGCTATACGTATACATATATTCCCATATGTCCTCCCTCTTGCGTCTCCCTCCCACCCTCCCTATCCCACCCCTCTAGGTGGTCACAAAGCACTGAGCTGGTCTCTCTAGGAGACAGTTTAGATGGTACCTCACAGCCATCCCAACTGAGAGGTGGGAGACTGGGGTACTGATGGGCTTCCTCCATGTCTGGCATTGGTGGAGAGCTGCTTCCAAGAACTCAGACTCTTCAGGATTCTCTCTCAGCCCGCCCTGCATGAAGGCCAAGTGTGTGTGCCACGTCTTCAGGAGGAGAGTTAAAGGTGTTCACCGGGGGCAGCCTGGCAAAGGTGAACGCTGCGTGGACATGAATGCGGGCACCAACAGTGTCTGCTGAAGACACATAGCCTACGCTGACTGATATGGGTGCCAACATTTAAAATTAGATGACTTCACATAAAAATCTGAATTTCTGACTTCTCTGAAAAATAACGTAGTCAACATTGGGTCTGCATTTCTGTATGACAATAGCTGGCTGGAGTTGACTAGTGACCTATGCGTTAGAGGGGGCCAGGGTCCCTAATTCTCCAGAGCCCCCACCATGCCCCATTACCCCCAACCTGTTTCCCTTGTTTATGTTACTTTCACAGTCCTTGTGGTAGGCATTTGAATCTATAACCGTGGTGTTCTCCTAGGATAAAGCTCTTGTGTTCCCCCTTTCCTCCTTTCTTTTTCAACCCAATTGCATTTTCTTTCCTCCCTACCCCTCTTCAAAAACTGCTCAAGATACATCTCGTTGAGACCTTCCCCAACCACCCTTACCTACTTCATTCACTACGCTTTTGCAATCATCCAGAGCTGCACTGTCCAATATGGTAGCCAGATGTGGCCACATGTGGCTGTTTAAATTTTGGTTCATTAACTAATTAAGATTCATTAAAATTTAAAATGCAGTCCTTCCATCATACGAGCTATATTTCAAGTGGTCAATAGCCATATGAGGTCAGGGGCTATGATACTGGATGGCACAGACATTATACATTTCCATAATTATAGAAAGTTCTGTGGGACAGTACAGATCTATAGAATGTACTGCAATTCTTAGTTCTGGTGTCTCTTGTAGGTATTCTCATGTGTCCCATGTTTACCCTTTAAGGTGAGATCCACTTCAGAAAGAAGAGAGCCTGTTCTACACACTGTGTATTCTTTCTCACCATCTAGTACCACAGCAATTGCCTGCAGTAATATTGAGAATGTTTCTCAAGTTCTTGAATGATGTTCTGTACAAGGGTCCCCAGTGGTCTCATTCAGGGAGATATTGTGTGTTCTCCTGGCCCCTTCAGGCTTGTGTGGAAGACTGGGGAAGTTGCTTAAAGTGGAAAAAAACAGAGACGATCAGGTATGATTTCAACATCATACCCTCTTAGAATTGAAAGGAAATTCATTAAGACCACTTATTGCTTCCCATTGGATAAAAAGGGCATCAGAGGTATTTAACCCATATTTTGGTGATTTTATACATATATATATCATGTCTTTTTAAAAAATTCCATAGTGATTGGGGCAATATAACGTCAAGGTACCGTAGAGCACTCTCATCTGGGAGTCTGACAAACTGGGTTGACATTCCAGCTCTGATCCTTGTTACCTGTGGGCCCTTGCACAGTTTACTTGCCTTTCCTGAGCCTCAATTCATTCAAAGGGGAATCATAATAATATCTACCTCATGGAGTTTTTGTGAAGATTAAATGAGATAAATGCAATAGGAAGTGTTATAAATGTTAGCTATTGTTATTATAAGCAAAAATCAAATTCAAAGGAAAAGCAATCAAGACAAGAATTGACTTCCAGTGGTGCACCTTGTTGGAAAGGACCCATGTAGATAATGCATCCAGAAAATTCCCTCCGATAGAAACATTTGCAGAGTTGCAGGGGATCCATTTTGACAAACGCTCATTTTTTTTGGAAAGTATGAATGTATTTCCATTAGCACTACGATTATTAGGCAAGCATTGCACTTTCCCTTGTCCCATTCTGCCAAACAAAGAGTATCTCAAATTAAAGCTACCATTTAGTGGGGGGAAAAAAAGGGTAATAGAAATAGGATGATCAGGAAGAAAAGGACTGCAGAACTTCCATCACTCAGTTTTAGGTCCAAAAATAAAATCATTATAGGGAATACCTATCTCTTTTTCTGTCTTCTCCATCCAAATGTCTTACACATTTGAAAAGAATAGAACACTTTGAATGCTTTCCTTTTCCAAAGAGGTAAACAATGACTGGAAATGTTAATGTTCTCAAGCACCTCTGAGGCATGGCTCGGTCCTTCTCTTGGTCATCAAGCTGTGAAAAATCATCCTGCTGTTCAATAATCTCGCCGAGAAACAGGTTAAAGGCACTTCCTGCTGAACAGAACGGATCAGTCTAGGCCTATCTAAGAATGGCTTTTTGGCCAAAGGCCATTATGTCATGATGGAAACTGATTTGGGCAGAGGCTCTGAAGTGGTATTTGGCAGTTTTTCCTTCTTTACTGTGCCCAGTTTATTGTCAGGGAAAGATGCTCAAAATCAATTGCTAAGTGAAATAAGGTAGATTACAAAAGAGGATGTATCATATGATCATATTCTGGTAGAAGAATTGAAAGTGTCAATTAGAGCTCTTGGTTTGCAGCCACAGAAATTCACTCTGGCTCTCCAGGACAGGAATTTATAGGAAGAATGTGGAAGTTCACAGAAGTATCAGTTAGCTATTGCTGCATAACAAACCACCCTAAACTTAGTGGCTTGAAAAATCAATTTATTTAGCTCAGGAATGTAGGCTGGTCTTCCATCTATCTGAGGGTCGCTGTGTGTCCATTAGGTGGTTCTGCTTCTGTGAGTTGGCTGAGGCCCCTGGGCTCTCCTCCAAATGGTTTCTCATCCTCCAGCAGACTGGCCAAGATGAGGTCAGTTCTATTTTTTTTTTTTTTTTTGCTGGAAATATATTTTATTTCTTTGTTATAAGTATTCATTTGAATTAAAACCTTCAAATGTCATATCAAGCAACATTGTAAGTTTTTTTTTGAATTTTAAAATTTTATTTAATTTATTTTTTTATACAGCAGGTTCTTATTAGTCATCCATTTTATACACATCAGTGTATACATGTCAATCCCAATCTCCCACGAGGTCAGTTCTTATGGTGGAGTCAATGTTCCAGGAGAGAGAGTGGAAACACATGGGGCACACTCTCCCTTCCCCTGCATTCTGTTGGCCAAAGCAAGTCACAAGGCATTCCAGACCCAAGGGGTGAGGAACTAGACTCCACCTCTTCATAGGGCTCTAACTCTTGCAAAGGACATGGATATGGAGGCCACTAGTTGGGACCATCAGTGCAATCAGTTTACCATAATAGAACTGAAGGAAAAGCTGAAGAATTTGTTCTCAGAAGGCCCAGGACCCAGGGATGCTCAGGTGTCTGGGTGATGGCAACTAACGGGTGATCTCCTCAAGGTTCTCCTCTCAGGATGAAGGAATTTTACCATTTTCAATCCCTGAGGGGAGGATCACTTGGCTGGGGACTGAACTCTCACCTTGGTCACCTGCTTTGGCAGTGGAGGACATGACATCTGGATTGGCACTTGGACTAGAAATGACTGAGTGGTTATCCTCAGAGAAAAATATGGGTGTGGCTTTCTGAAGAAGGAAGACTGAATGCTGGTACCCACACCAACGTGCTCTCGCCATGCACCAAAATGGTGACAGGAGTAATACCCGCCCGTTGGATTTACGGAAGAGATTTTTCTTTTTGTTTGCATGTATTTCTTTCATTTCTCTAAGGAACATGTATTAGTTAGGGAATTTTTTACATTATAAAAAAGTTACAGAGACACAAACTTGTGGCAGTGGCAGGACGGGTATAGTAGGAAGGTACTTGGACTTCAGGTATTTTTGCCTCAGGTCTCCTCTTCCTCCTCCTCCCCCCTCCTCCTCCTCCCCCCTCCTCCTCCCCCCTCCTCCTCCCCCCTCCTCCTCCCCCCTCCTCCTCCCCCCTCCTCCTCCTACGCACATGTGTACACACACAGACACACATCCCTTCCATCTCATTCCAAAAGGAAACTGCTTTGGGTCTCTGTCTTCTCATCTGTAAAATGACAGGAGAGATAGTCTCCAAAATCATTTCCACTTATGAATAATGGATGCACACATAATTCTAATTTACCAGCTAAATTATTTTATATGTTGTTTGAACACTTTCTCTTTGTCCCAGTATACTATATTTTAGCTCTAAAAACTCAAACCTGTTCTAAAAGCACATGAGAGAGAAAGGTTTTCTTCAGCATACCCCTCTTTGGTCCCCATCACCAGATGTGAATATGACAGTCAGCTGGAAGATCATAGAGATCTAACAGGTGCTACTCCATCCCTGGGGAAGGCTTCAGACTCAGGCTTTACATATCAGAAATCAGTCCCTGCAGAAAATATCCCTCCTCACCCTCTACAGTACCCAGACATTAATGAGAAAGAGAGGGAGAGAGAGAGGAAGAATTCTCTCTTAGTATATGCTTATAGGGGCCACTTACAAGTGGTTTTGACCTTGTGGGTTGGAATTAGGGTAGCCAAAGAACAAAACAAAACAAACAAACAAACAAACACAATGGGCTTCCCTGGTGGCACAGTGGTTAAGAATCTGCCTGCCAATGCAGGGGACACAGGTTCAAGCCCTGGTCCGGGAGGATCCCACGTGCCATGGAGCAACTAAGCCCGTGCGCCACAACTGCTGAGCCTGAGCTTTGGAGCCTGCAAGCCACAACTACCGAGCCCACGCGCCACAACTACTGAAGCCCGCGTGCCTAGAGCCCGTGCTCTGCAACAAGAGAAGCCACCGCAATGAGAAGCCCGTGCACTGCAACAAAGAGTAGCCTCTGCTCGCCACAACTAGAGAAAAGCCCACGTGCAGCAACGAAGACCCAATGCAGCCAAAAATAAAATAAATAAAATAAATAAATTTTTTTTAAAACCCCAAAACAAACAAAACCCTCAGGACATTCAATTAAATTTGAGTTTCAGATACACAAGAAATAACTTGCTCGTATAAGTATGTCCCATATATTGCAGATACTGACAATTTGAATGGGACAGATTTATATTATGTTTGTATTCATTTTTATCTGAAATTCAATTATCATTTGCTAAATCTGGCAACCCTAGTTAGAAGAGATTTCCAATGTTATTTGTTCCTCCTAAACCATGCCACCCTCAGGCACAGAAAAAATACACAACCTGAGCCAGACTTTGGGCAAAGACCTAAAACTTCTGTTTCGAAGCATCTGAAAGAAATCATGAGGGAAAACATTTTATGGGAGGATATTCCTCATTTCCTGTGGTCATGACAGTCTGGAACAGGAATTAGAGTCTGGTTCTAAATTCAGGGAAAAAGTAATTCTTTTCTTGTTTTTATTTTTCTTTCACTAAAGTTCTATATATATATAGTATACACACACACACACACACACACACACACACACAAACGTACTTTTTTTAAAAACAAGCAAAATCTATAATCAACCAAAGGCAGCATGGGAGGCCAAGTGAGATGTCTCCCCGGAACCTAAAAGAGGGAAACAAGATCTATACTTCAACTCTGAGAGTTGAATTAATGAAATCGACTCAATCTCCTCAAAACTTCCCAGGACAGCCATGTGACTGCAGGAAAACTTGTGACATTAGCAAATACATGAAAGGAAGTTATGATATGAAAGGGGGTAATTAACTTCCGAGCATGGGAGAGACAGATTTGAAGAGCAAGTTCTTGGCAATGCCTGGCGGGGAGGTACCAGCTGAAGTGAGGGTAAGCCGAAGACAATAGGGGAAGAACTCAGAATTAGGAAAGACCTGGTTCAAGGATAACTTGTATTTTGTTGATATGTTCAGCATAGTGAGAACCCTAGTTCCTTGAACATCCAATCTGCCTTGCGTACAAACAATGATGGTACATTATGGGAGAAATTATAGAGCTTCAATTGTGTGCCCCCACCCCCGCAAAACTCATTGAGGCTTCATGTAAACGAAGGAATGGCAGTTGTTTCCCCCTCGGTCATTGTACCTTTGAACAGGATTCAGTGTAGCCACGATTTAATTTGTTCCTGTCCTCCTGGCACTAATGAGGTTGGTCTATTTTAGACTTTATTGACAAGGAAGAAAGAAATGGCAGGCAGGCAGGTGTCCAGAGCACCAGTCTATGAAAGGACAATTTCCTCTGTGTTTGCACCGGGTGGGATGCTTCAGCTGATAGAACTCTATTCTCCAGTGATGTTTCCTAACAGAGCCCAGTTTAATTCTCAAATTTGTCAAGCGGATCCACTCACACACCTCTTGTTTATATTCTTTCCTCTGACCATTCCAGTCTTGGAATCACGGAATCAGGGTCAAGTTACCTCATTTATTTTTTGTTTACCAAATACCCATGTAGCACATGTTACGTGCCAGGCACTGTTTTAAAATAATAACTCATTTAAGCCTCCTGTTAACTGTATGAGGTAGGGACCACTATCATCCCCATTTTACAGATGGGGAAACTGAGGCACGGAGTGGTTAAGAAACCTGACCAAGTAAGCGGCAGACTCAATACTCTGGACTACGTGCTTTGTGCTTTCATCTTTGATATGTGCTGATGTAATTTGCACGTATTGGCTGATTCTCTTGATTCCTGGGGGAATAAATTTTCCTGGGTGGGAGAGGTGGGATGGAGTTTCAAGGGAATGCATATTGCTAAGGAAGAGGGGAAAGAAAAAATGTACCATGGCCACTCTGTTAACCTTAGACTTCATTGAAATCAGTTGTCTCAAGGAATCTGGTTCTTGGCTTCCCAATATGAAGTTTGGGGGCTCCCATTTCAAATGGTTATGTAACTCCAGAGGGGAAAAACCATGTTAGCAGCGGCCTCATCCCCTGAATTTCAGCATCTATAGATCTGAAATGTTCAGAAATGTTTTGGATTTAGCTGAAGCCAGGGATAAGTTCCTTTTCCAATGTTAAGAAAATTTCTCTACGTGAGGGAGATATTATTATTTGTATGTGATAAGTGGGTTGACCATGTATATAGCTAATCATCCAAATTGCAAAACTTTTAAGAGTAAAGGTGGCATTATTAATAATTATGCAAGGACAAATCGGCATTAAACCAAGACTCAACGTGGCAAACAGAAGGTATTGTCTCTCTAATGATAAATGAAAGTGGAACTAGCATCTTGTGTGTGTGTGTGTGTGTGTGTGTGCGTGCGCGCACGTGTGTGTATCTGTTAATCCCATTCTCCTAATTTAACCTTCCATCCAGAATTAGCATCTTCAAGCTATGACAAAGGTTTTATTCTCGATAAGCCCAACTAGGATATCATGTGACACCCTTTCTGTTCTTGTCCTGGGTTGGCATTGATAAGTCAGCCAGGTTTCATAAGCGCTGTGAGATAAAAACTGCATGGGGGCCCTGCAGACCTGCTTTGTCCATCACTGATACAATCACTTAATAGAGCCTTGAGAACCCACAAAGTTAGGCCAAGTTAGTGGACGAACACATGGACTTGCTAATTTTCAACAGATGACCAACTGCCACCTGAACATCCAAATGGATTTTTTCTGAGCTCACTTGATATTCTCTAGTTCAGTGGAGGGTGACAGGATGTCAAGGAGACTTGAAACCCTGTCAACTGAACGACAGCTGAAGAAAATGGGAACATATAGCTTGGGTAAGGAAAACACGGGGGCCCCCAGAGGTGGCATCAGATGGCTGACTCGCCGCCATGTGCAACAAGGAATAGGCTTATTTTGAGTTGCCCAGAGTGTGGTACAAAATGGAAACTCCAGGCAATCAGATTTTGGCTCAATTTAAGTGACTTGTCTTTTGGTGTTGTTGTTGCTTAA
This sequence comes from Eschrichtius robustus, assembly GCF_028021215.1. NCBI lineage: Eukaryota > Metazoa > Chordata > Mammalia > Artiodactyla > Eschrichtiidae > Eschrichtius > Eschrichtius robustus. Next base: position 50,959,017 of record NC_090833.1, read on the forward strand.
ATTTTGAGAGAAATGATTTAATGATAAAAATAGCATGTGCTCTTTGGGAAAAAAATTCAAACCATAACAAAACATATAGGGTAAAAAGTAAAAAAGCCTTCCTCTTCCCTCCTGCTCCCACTTCCCCTGCCTAATCCCACTCCCCAGGAGTATCCTAGATCTTTATCCTCCTGCATCTCTATCTGAGCACATGCAAACACACTATCTGCACATATACACATGCATTCTCTATGTTTACAAATAATTTTGCTCTATTTTTGTTTTATTCTTAAAAATATAGCCATAAAATTGGCGTACCTCAGGAGGTGATTAAGAAGGGCCTTCCAACGTAAATTTCTATCATTTCTGAATGATGTGACACAGAGATGCCTTGCTAAAGGATTGGAAACAGTCAAATATGACTTTAACTATTGACTGTAAGTATTTGAAGTGTTCCACAATTTTAGTTAACCTTTTCTGACATTTTTTTCATTAAAAGTTTTTTACTAGGTGCCTTGAAAAATAGTAGATATTTTGCTCTGATACATGTTCGCAAGAGGAAAAATGTTCAAATGATTTAAGACGTTTGAAAATGGAGGGGCTGTCTAGGAGTTTTGGCCACTGGCTACGTTTAAGCAGTGGGTGGGTGGATGACCACTTGGCTGGGACATCGTAGAGGAGGTTAAAGCCACAGATGGGAAGGCGGGGAGAGCTGGACTGAGCGCCTTCCAAGATCCATCTCAGCGTTCTGAGTTCCTGCCTTCCTGCGCATGCTCAGCAGGCAGTGAGAAAGATCCAGGAGGAGCTCTGTGAACAGGAGCATCCAAATGGCCCCGGCCCCCTACTCCCACCCCCAGCAGGAACAGCCGGCGCCTACACAGCCTGGCTGGTTCCGGAGGCCGCCCACTGACACGTGGCTGGTGCACAAGAACGCCTGTGGGCAGCCATGATTGTTCCAGCTGCTCTTTGGACCTTGGGCACTTTCAGCTTAGGTACCTTGATTTAAAAGAAAACAAATTCCTCTCTAAACACTGCAGGTTCTAAATTGACAGCAAATACTGTACATTCTTAAGAGCCTGGCAGGACAGGAAATTGCTCCTTCACCAGTTTGCTATTTTGATATTTCATCAAGATGGAATTTAGTGGCTTTGAAAGATAATATTATAGTTGACCTTAAAAAAGAGACCCTGGTTAGAATTTTCAGTGTTCAGAATCCCCTCTATTTGTATATGGGTCGGATAGATGCACTTCTTTTCTTTATACCTTGAAAAAAATACCCCCCAGGAACACTGCAAAAAGAGTACATTGAACATCTATACACTCTTACCTACATTCACCAATTGTTAACATTTTATCGTATTTGCTTTATCTCTCTGTATACAAATATACATATTAATATTATTGTCAGCAACTGCTATAGGCTGAATGTTTATGCCTCCCTCTCCCCCAATTCATATTGGGTTGGCCAAAGAGCTCGTTCGGTTTTCCATAAGATGTTACCAAAAATCCAAACGAACTTTTTGGTCAACCCAATATGTTGAAATTCTAACCCCCAATGTGATGGTATTGGGGTGGGACCTTTGGGAGGTGATTAGGTCATGAAGGCAGAGCCCTCATGATTAGGAGTAGTGCCCTTATAAGAAGACCTAAATAGACATTTCTCCAAAGAAGACATACAGATGGCCAAGAGGCACATGAAAAGATGCTCAACATCGTTAATTATTAGAGAAATGCAAATCGGAGCTACAATGAGATATCACCTCACACCAGTCAGAATGGTCATCATCAAAAAGTCTACAAATAAATGCTGGAGAGGGTGTGGAGAAAAGGGAACCCTCCTACACTGTTGGTGGGAATGTAAATTGGTACAACCACTATGGAGAACAGTGTGGAGGTTCCTCTAAAAAGTAAAAATAGAGTTGCTGTATGATCCAGCAATCCCACTCCTGGGCATATATCGGCAAAGAGGAAAGCTCAAATTTGAAAAGATGCGTACACCCCAATGTTCATAGAAGCACTATTTACAATAGCCAGGACATGGAAGCAACCTAAATGTCCACCAACAGATGAATGGATAAAGAAGATGTGGTATATACATATATAATGGAATACCACTCAGTCATAAAAAAGAATGAAATAGTGCCATTTGCAGCAACGTGGATGGACCTGGAGATTATCATACTAAGTAAGTCAGACAAAGACAAATAGCATATGATACCGCTTATATGTGGGATCTAAAAAAACTGATACAAACGAACTTATTAACAAAACAGAAACAGAGTCACAGACTTAGAGAATGAACTTATGGTTACCAGAGGGAAGTGTGAGGGAGAGGGATAGATCAAGAGATTGGGATTGACATATATACACTGCTATATTTAAAATAGGTAACCAACAAGGACCTACTGTACAGCACAGGAAACTCTGCTCAATATTCTGTAATAACCTAAATGGGATAAGAACTTGAAAAAGAATAGATACATGTACGTGTATAACTGAATCACTTTGCTGTACACCTGAAACTAACACAATATTGTTAATCAACTGTACTCCAAAATAAAATAAAAAATTTTTTTAAAGTATTCACAAAAAAAAACTAAAGAAAAAAGAGACCCCACAGAGCTCTCTTGACCCTTCCCCCAATTTGAGGATACAAGGAGAAGTCAACAACCTAGAAGAGGACCCTCACTCAAATGTGCACAATGACCTTGGACTTCTAGGCTCTAGAACTGTGAGAAATATGATTCTGTTGTTTATAAGTCACCCAGTCTGTTGTATTTTGTGATAGCAACCCATATGGACTAAGGCAGGAAATACCAATGTTCGAGGTAAGTCATAGACATCGTGATTCTTTCCTCCTAAACATATGGGCAAGTGTCTCCTAAGAATGAGGGCACAGTATAATGATCCAATTTAGGACACTTAACAATGATGTAATACTATTACTGAACACAATCATATTCAGATTTTGCCATATTTCTGATATTGTCCTTTATAACATGTTCTCCCAATCTAGGATTGCATATTTGCACTTAGTTGTCATGTTTCTTTAGTCTCTTTTATTTCAGAATGGTGCCTGAGCCTTTGTCTTTCCACAATACTGATATTCTTGAAGAGTACAGGCCAGTGGTTTTCTAGCAGGTTTTTTGATTTGGGTTTGTTTGGTGTTTCCTTTGGACGAGATTCAAATTATGTACATGCTGTGTCCTTCTCAGCACATCGCAGTAAGAGGCACCTGTTGTCAATTTGTCCCATTATTGGTGACATTGACTTTGATCATGTGGTGAAAGTGGTACCCGGATGATTTCTCCACTTTACGGGATACTTGCCCTTTTCATAATCAGTAAATAATCAATGAGTAGACATTGGTATTTTCACCCAGATTTCTTCACTCTAAAGGTAATTTTTTCCCTTTGTTGTAATAAATAATCTATGGAGAGATATTTTTAGACTGTGTAGATAGCTTGTTTACAAGGAAACTGGCTTTAGCATCCATTGACAACCCTTGCCTGAATCAATTACAATATTACTATGGTGCATAGATGCTTTTGGAAAAGGGAATATTGTAATATTGAGGTTTCCTCCCTGCAGCCTTTCCCCATTATTCCTCTTCTAACAGGAAAAGGGATGCCCCAGGCAAGCCATTTGGGCCAAAATGACTAAAGGTCCCTGACAGCACCTTCTCCCCACCATTCCAAAGTTTGAGCTATGTTTGGAGGATGAGGCAGCCATGGTGCAGCAGCAAGAGCCTGAGACTGAGAGTCAGGTGAGCAATGACCTGGCATCTCCACTTGGAGATTCCACGGGTTCCTCTAAATGAACACATCCTAAACTGAACTCCTTTGAGGAGATCACACCCTCAAACCTGTGCCTCCCTCAGAGTTCTAATTTTAGTTAACATCACCACTATCTACCCAGCTGCGCAAGCCAAAAATCTGGGCAGCATTCTCTAGTCCCAACTCTTCCTGACTCTCCACGTCTAATTACCAACCATCCTGTGTGAGGATACCTTCCAAACATCCCCAAGAATTCATCCTCTTATTTCCAGCCCTATGGCACCACCTGGTCCAGGCTACCAGCATCTCTCACCTGCCCTTCTGCAGCAGCCTCCTGACTGTCCCCCGGCCTCCAAGATTTTGTGAACTACAATCCATTCCTCTCACTTCATTCAGAGTGACTTTTCTACAGTATAAATCTGATCATGTCCCCACCGCCACAATAAACCCTTTGGTAGCTCCCCATTCCCTTAAGGATCATTTGGCTAAAGTGATAAGTCTCAACTCCCTAACATGGCATACAAGGCCCACAGCCTAGAGTTGGCCCACTTCACCAGTGATATGTTACATCCTGGAACCACCTCTTACTTATTGGCCTCACTTCTGGCCAGACAGACCAAGACAGGAACGAGGTAACGTACTGTATACGAAATGTGTTCTGGAAAAAAAAATATGCAACTCCTCAGTGTGCACACATAAAGCAATTTCTCCTCGGGAAATCATGGAAGCAGCTCTGACCTGGCCATTTACAGGACTCTGACTTTAGAAAGCTGTCCCCCGCCTGTGGATCCTCTTCCATAGTGGAAGAGAGAAGCACTCACCAGGAGAGGGTTCCTTAAGTTTGCGCATCAGGGCCGATGAAGCCATTGAAAAATGGGCCACCAGAGGGCGCACCGTGACACCACAACAGGCTTGAGGACGGATGGGTTCCACATTTATCTTGAAAGAAAAGATATTGGAAACATATTAGGTATATTTATTTAGGCTTTCTGACTAACACATGCATCCCAAATCCCAGGGCAGCCACGTTCTTTTATTTTTGTGCCGTACCCATGGTTTCAGGACAAACATGCTAAGAAAAACCTTTCCCATCACTGAATAGAAAAGGAAATATGAAAGCTTGGGCTATTTTCTTCCTCCAAAAGTTAGACTACATTTTAAATAGTCTCCCCTTAGGAAAGAACTCTTTATTTATTTATTTATTTAACATCTTTATTGGAGTATAATTGCTTTACAATGGTGTATTAGTTTCTGCTTTATGACAAAGTGAATCAGTTATACATATACATATATCCCCATATCTCTTCCCTCTTGCGTCTCCCTCCCTCCCACCCTCCCTATCCCACCCCTCTAGGTGGTCACAAAGCATCGAGCTGATCTCCCTGTGCTATGCGGCTGCTTCCCACTAGCTATCTACTTTACGTTTGGTAGCGTATATATGTCCATGTCACTCTCTCACTTTGTCACAGCTTACCCTTCCCCCTCCCCGTGTCCTCAAGTCCATTCTCTAGTAGGTCTGCGTCTTTATTCCTGTCCTGCCCCTAGGTTCTTCATGACCTTTTTTTTTTTTTTTTGATTCCATATATATGTGTTAGCATACAGTATTTGTTTTTCTCTTTCTGACTTACTTCACTCTGTATGACACACTCTAGGTCCATCCACCTCACTACAAATAACTCAATTTCGTTTCTTTTTATGGCTGAGTAATGTTCCATTGTATATGTGTGCCACATCTTCTTTATCCATTCATCTGTTGATGGACACTTCGGTTGCTTCCATGTCCTGGCTATTGTAAATAGAGCTGCAGTGAACATTGTGGTACATGACTCTTTTTGAATTATGGTTTTCTCAGGGTATATGCCCAGTAGTGGGATTGTTGGGTCGTATGGTAGTTCTATTTTTAGTTTTTTAAGGAACCTCCATACTGTTCTCCATAGTGGCTGTATCAATTTACATTCCTACCAACAGTGCAAGAGGGTTCCCTTAGGAAAGAACTCTTGATTCATTAAAGAAATGTCTAAAACTCTTCATGGCACATTATTCATAAATACTGGAAATTTCTCAATTTCCAGTATTTAGGATCACGAAAAATGACAATAAAATATGATTAATAGCTACCTCTTATTGAGTATTTACTATGTTCCAGATACTATGCTAAGAGTTTGATATGCATTATAAGTAAATATAAATATCTATAACTCACAGAATAAGCTTTAAAGGTAAGTATTATTGTTCCTATTTTGCAAACGAGAAAACTGAGCCTCAGAGCTCAGTACTTGTCTAAGTACTGAGCTTCAGTAACTTGTCTAAGATCACAAAATTGGGATTTGAACGCAAGACTATCAGATGTCAAAGTCCATGTTCCTACTCAGTGAGCTCTGCATCTTGGAGACCTCTCATCTTTCTCCTAAAAGCCTACCATCTCCATTTCAGGACCTTCCTTCTTTCCTCTTTTCCTGCCATGAGTACACTTACAATACTAGGTGTAACTCCAGCAGACATCTACCATACTCTAGATCCAAGCTGCCCCACTGTTTCCTAGACCATATCTTCTACCCCCAATCAAAAGTGGATTGTCCTGTGTCTCATTCCTTCAGGACCACTGATTCATGCTCAAGTACTTTTTGGGCCTCGTAGTCAGGCAGGCAACAAATACTGTTGAACTTCTCTGTGCTAGACCAATATGGTTCCCACACATGGGGCTCAGTAAATGCTTGTTGGATAATGGATGGATGAATGAACACTAAAACAGAGTTAGTGACAATAGAGGAAGTTTCAGGTAGAGGACAGAATATGAGTTTTGGAATAAAAAAGATTTGGATTCTGGCTCTATCATTTGGGTGGTCCTTAAGTACTAAGTATTCACCAAATATTTCTGGCCACAGTCATTTCAGGCACTTGGTAATTCTCTCTTGCATTGCTTAGTGTTTCCAAATTCCCAAAAGGCACCAGTCTTTGGAATTTGGGAATAAGAGATCAGAATTCCCAGGAATTCTCAGGAATTCTGAAATCATAAATTATTCTGTATTTTTCACGACATTTTATTTACCTATATTTAAATAATAATGGGTAACCATAATAATGAACATTGAATCATTTTTCTGTGATAGGGTTATACTGCCAGAGGTTTTCTGTAAAAATGATATAATAATAAATGCATGGTTTATTATAGTTATGAATCAATTTCTTGTGACAAGAGTATATATTTCAACAACATGTACAAATAATCTCTTCCTTATGGAGACATTTGATAATAAAAATATTAAAAGAAGGGGAGAGACACAAGATAAACACTCAAGAAAATTATTATAAAAATGGAATGTAACACAAATATTTCAATAAGGTATTGTTATTAAAATGAAAATTTAAAACACACAAAACATTAATTGCCTAACCAATTTTCTTTTTTGCCTTGGTATTCGTTCAGTTGTTAGCAGTGCATCCAAAAGCAACTTCAAGTCAAGTGTTAGAGTACATACTGCTTCATATAAGTTCATTTCCTTTTCTAATGATGAAAATTAAAAATATTTATTTTTCTTTTCTTCTTGCCCTGGTTTTGATTTTGCTGTTGAAATTGATATTGCTTTTGCTAATTCAGATTTCTGTTCAGTTTCTGATTTCCTGTCAAAGTGTTCCACAACAATTTTCCCATCATCAGCTCTTTGCATTTCTTTCAGCTAAAGTATTGACAAAGAACTGTAGCCTAGAGGGAATATTCAAACACTGGAAAACACCAGTGAACGTTACTGGGTTGTGTTCAAATAACATAACATTCAGATCTACTAGCAAAGTTAATAGCACTAAATGGGAGCATGTGTTGAATGTTTCCAAAACTTATTTCTTAGAACACCACTCAAGGGATTTGGATGAGGTATATATGAAGCATACAAATTTATTGATATTTATTTGAAAGAATGTCTCACCCAGCAGACATGGCCATGAACACACACTTAAAACATGGCAACAGCTGCTAGCAAGACTGCCTGATTAGATGGTCTTGGCTTTTAGGGTGTTCCTGTCCCCGTTCCTGGAAAAGTCAACCTTAACCTTCTATTCTGCGCATCAGTGTTTCTTGGTCTTGCTTTCAACTTGACATGAGTGAATCCCTTGAACCAGTAACATCTCTATGTTGCTTCTTTATGGTTTAATTCTTTTAGGAGAATCGCAACTTTTTCCTGTTTTCCCAATTTCTTGACTGAATCGTATTGGGACTTGGGATTTGGAAAAACATACACATTTCTAGAAAAATGCCAAGAAGGCATTTACTCATGGAAATAGCACCATGGCCTTTACAAGTGAGGTGCAACATGTGGCGGGCTTTGACCAATGGAACATGTTACTTCCAGGCGGAAACTGTGACAGCTGTGATGAGATTTGCCACGTTCCTTCTGCTGCACTAATCCTAGAAGCACATGTTGAATTAGAACCTCCAGAACCAGGGTCCCTGAGTGACTGTGATACGCAGAGCCCACTGACAACTTGTTATATCCATGAGAAACTTTGGTGAGATTTTGGGGTCGTCACTATAGCATAAGCAAAACCTACAGTGACGGTCTCTCATATGTTGGGTAAATTACTTACCCTCTCTGTGTCTCAGTTCCCTTATTTAAAAAGAGAAGTTTCTATTTCAGGATTTTATTTTTGTTTTTGGTAAGGACTAAACAAGATAAGCACATGGAAAGCCTCTAATAATACAATGTCTAATATATAGTAGATGCTCAGTACATGCTTCCCGTGCAAAGGGACAAAGAGAATACTCTAGAAAATGATCATAGAAAAAAATTGGAAGTCAGAGTGGCATCAGACTTCCCAAATGCAACACTGGAAGCTAGAGATGTCAAAGGAGCAACGCCTTCAAAACTACAAAAGGAAAGTCTTTACCCAGCCAAACTATCAAGTAAGGATGAGGGTCAAATACAGCCATTTTCACAAAATATTTTATAGCCTATGCACCCTTCCTCAGAAAGTATTCCACCGCAATGAGTAAGATATTCATCCAAGAAGAATACACAGGATTAGGAGACAGAGGAATCCAACCCAAGATTGAGGGAAACCGTTGAAGGGCATCCCCAGCTTGATGTCTGGGCAGAGCCTTGAGAGCATTGGCCAGCTTGGAGAAGGAGGATGGGTCTGCAGGGGAGCCCTAACCAGGAACAATATTAAACTGGTGGGAAACTTGATGTATGTGGAAAATAGTACGAGAGGGAGAGTACATTTTATTGGGAAGAATTAATGACAGTACCTGGATAACTGAGGGCATCTAAAAATATAAGGCAATTGTTAACTCTAAGAACAAGAAAATGTTGAAGAAGGATATCATAATTATTACTTGACTTGGCAGGCAAGAATATTTACATGGTTGTACTAACTTTTTTGCTGATTATTGATCTAATCAGAAATTGTATAATAACTGCCCAATATAGGTGGGACGGGAGGAGAAATTGGGGACGTACTAAATCTTCATCTTGCAAATTAGGAAATCAATAGATGATGCATAAAGTAGGTAAATCAAGAAATCACTACGAGTAGATTATTTAAAAACATAGAGGCACGTGCCAGAGGAGCCACACGACAGATTTCGACGTGGTTACTTCTGAGGAGATGCATTCAGGGATGGAGACCACTTACGGCAACAGCTGCTAGCAAGACTGCCTGATTAGATGGTCTTGGCTTTTAGGGTGTTCCTGTCCCTGTTCCTGGAAAAGTCAACCCTAACTTTTGATTCTGCACATCAGCATTTCTTGGTCTTGCTTTCAACTTGACATGAGTGAATCCCTAGAACCAGTAACATCTCTATGTTGATTCTATGGTTTATGTTTCCAGTTACAAATTGGGTTGTGCAGTTTGACTCTTCATTTCAGAGCAATATGTGTCCATATTTTAAGGATTAGTTACTGTGTAAATACTAATAAATATTCTTAATATTTATGTGAAGCCCTGAGTTCCAGTCCTGAGTCAACCACACCAGCAAGGACTCAGGTAAGTCCTTGCACCTCTGAGTCTGCTTCCCCATCTGTAGGTGGGAGGTTTGAATTTATTATCTATGATCTCTGAAATCTCAAATGCGCTATTACCAAAACGCAAACTTGTAAAATACCTTTTAACACTTGTAAAAAGACAACTCCTTATTTTCACAAGCGCAATTCTTTTTCATAGATAAAATACTAAAACACACCAAAACACTTTAGGTTAAAAAAAAGAAAGGAGTACAAAAACTCAGACATACTGGCCATGTTTTGTCATGTATCATTTTTAATAGCCTGTCAAGCTTTGTAAGAGATCCATTTTCAGTCTATGCAATGTGGATAAATAAATAAATATGACCTTGAGTGTTCTCATTTTCACATGCCCCATTTCCCCCCGCCAAACCTCAGGACAGTTTCAATAGTTCTTGAACCAGAATTTGGTGTCCAGATAAGCCACCAAGAATAATCTTCCCCCTGGAGAGATCCCTGTGTGTTCCTTGCAGGCATAAGATGTCCTGTGTAGAACTAATGAAGCTGATAGTTCAGAAATTTTCATTGGAGAGAATTTCTTCACCACCTCCCCTCAAGTTCCCATGAGCCAGTTCCCTCACTGTGCTAAACCAGCAAAGAGCTCAACACTTCCAGAGGAAAGATAAATCAAAGTCACAGCTACTCCCAGAGGATTCACCCCAGTGTCCACCTCCTGCTGCTTTTTCTTTCTTCCCTCTCTGCTCCTCCTTCCTACCGCCCACACCATCCTTCGCAGAGAGTGAGGTTCTGGTGATCTCCCTTGGTCTCTCAGGCATGATTTGTTCTTCTCCAGAGTCAGAGCTCGCTGTCCCAGCACCGGGTGGTCCGGCTGTGAACAGGTGAAGTGAACCGGGTATCATTTCCCAAAAACCATTTATTTATTTGTTTATTTTTGGCAAGAGTAAGCACCTGTCATCTGCCTCCATCAAAACTTTGATTCAGGGCTTCCCTGATGGCGCAGGGGTTAAGAATCCGCCTGCCAGTGCAGGGGGCACGGGTTCGAGCCCTGGTCCGGGAAGATCCCACATGCCGCGGAGCAACTAAGCCCGTGTGCCACAACTACTGAGCCTGCGTTCTAGAGCCCACGGGCCACGACTGAGCCCACGCGCCACAACTACTGAAGCCCACATGCCTAGAGCCCGTGCTCCGCAACAAGAGAAGCCACCGCAATGAGAAGCCCACGCACCGCAACGAAGAGCAGCCCCCGCTCGCCACAACTAGAGAAAGCCCGCGCGCAGCAATGAAGACCCAACGTAGCCAAAAATAAATAAATTAAATAAATAAATTTTTTTAAAAAACCAAAAAAAACAAAACTTTGATTCAGAGAAGTAAAAATGACAGCCCCAGACTCCTGGCCTCAGGGCACTCGATTAATTTCTGTGCTCCAAGTCCAAGGTGAGGGAGAGAAGGATTTCCTGGGCAGGTGTCAGGGGTGCATTCACAGGCAACTGCTCCTCTCCCAGCTTCTCCACTGGATTATGTGGAGGTGAGGTTTGTCACACCCTGCATACACCAGCTCACTGAGTGCCTTAAACAGATTTATCCCCATTTTACAGGTAAAGAAACTGAGGCAGAGGGAGGGGAAGCAGCTCGCCCAAATTTCCACAACCAGGAGTTGGTGGAGGCAGATATGAACTGAGGTCTGTGTTACCCTAAAGCCGGTCTCTTTTCCCCTTAGGCTGCCTCTCCGTCTCCCTGATGGCACTGCCTTCCCTGTGCTCCCAAGACCGGGCTGGAGGTGGAGATTGGGCTGGATGCAGGGGCCAGGTTTGACTGGGCTTGAGAGCAGCTCAGAGGTTTAGTGACAATGTAGATTGCCGTGAAATGTCTCGGCTGTTGAATGTCTTCCCTCAGTTTTGGTCAACTTTGGCCATTCTGGGTCTCCTTCATCCCTTTGAATCCCAGGTATGGACTGAGAAGTGGCCATAGGTGACACTTGGGACACACCAGAATTCCACTCTGACTTGGCCACAACATCAATGTGCTTAAGGGTCAAGCACAAGTTATCGGACATGTGGTCTGGGGACACAGAGTGGCCTTGCTGCTCTTTAATTATCTTCTTTTTCATGCCTTCCATTTCCATTCCTCCATCTCTGTCTTCCTGCTTGTAGGGGGTGGGGAGGGGCAAGGGTCTCTGTGTAACTCTGTTCCCTAGTCTGGTCTACATTACCTTCTCAGCCCCCGTGTTCTAAGGACTGGCTTAGAATCTGCTGCTCAACCCTCTGGGTTGGGAAAAGAACTAACTGGCACGGTCTCCCAGGCAGCAGGGGTAGCCGCTCAAAACAGAGCTGCTGAAATCTCTGTGGGGCCTCTGGGTCCTCATGATTCATGTAGATGCAGAGGCCCTGCCTTGGAGGTACATCAGACAGATTCCAATCTCCACTGAATGCCCTGGCTTGGATCTTACATAATTACTCTTATAACTTACTTTTTAAAAAGCTCTGGTGAGGGCTAAACATGTTTTATTTTAAAATGACATTTCTTGGGTAATTTTTCTGGTCAAGTATTATATATGCATTACAGAAAATTTAGGAAAGAAAAAAAGCAAAGCAGAAATAAGAAAAATAAATATTCACTGTAATCCCACTAACTGGAGATAATATTTAAGAATATATAGCATTTCATTCATTTTTGGGGGGTTGCCTATCTATGTTCACTTTTATTTCTAAAAATGGAATCATATCACATTCACCACGTCACCTAACAGCCACTTCTCTGCTTTCTCCTTTGCCAGTAAACCCTGATTTTGTCCAAATAGAGGACAGCCATGTGCCTGAGGGAAGGCTGGGACCTTCTCCAGCCTGAAGTAATGCAACTTAATTGGTCTAGGTCGTTCTGGATAATTCTACTCGTCTTGCCAGTGACTGGCTTGGGAATAAACATGTGACATTATTTTGGCCAAAGAGACAGGAAGGAAGTCTGTAGGGAGCTTCTGGGAAAAGTTCCTTTGCTCTTCAAAAAATATCCAGCATTGTTGCAGTGGTACCCTTGCATTCATTTCTTACTTCCTTAGTTTAAACTCTGGGTTAAATGTTATGAACAATTTTGAGACTTTTAATACATATTCCAAATTGCCTAGGAGTCCCTATTGACATGTTTTGTACTAACAATTAAAAATTCTCCATGGAAGGTCTATTTTCTCTTTCTTTACAGTGAGCTATCAAAAGACTCCTTATCAATAAACATTATTCCTGCAAGTGCAGACTTATTTTCCAAAATGAGTTCCATTTATGCAAAGTATGTCTTCTAATAAACATTAATACTTTCTATTCTTCAACATTACATTAAATTCAAATTATTAGAATCATATGAGGGTAGATCCCAGGGCCAAGTAAGGTCATATATTTGGGCTGATGGTGCTCAACTCTGGCTATACACTTGGGATCACCTGGGGCCCTTTAAATAAAACCAAAGTCTTTATAGAGATATAGCTGATGTACAATATACTGTACATATAGTGAGCAATTTGATAAGCTTCAACATACGTATACATCCATGAAACTGTCACCAAAATCAAGATAATAAACATATTTATCACCTCCAAATCGCAAGGCTCACTGTCCTTGGTGTTGCCTGGCAACCACTTACTTGGAAATGACTGTTTCACATATTTTGTCTGTTTTTTTAGTTGTCTCAGGTAGGAAGGAAAATCCACACCCTGTTACTACATATTAGACAGAAGCAGATATTTCCCACCTGGGGAGTTTTTGTAAAACAATCTCTTGGTTCTACCCCAGAACAAATGAAGTATAATTTGGGGGAGCTAAATAAACCATATTTATTTTTATTTTTTCATTAAGCTATAACTTACATGCAATAAAATTCATGCTTTTTAGTGTATGGTTTTGTGAATTTGGGCCAGTGTGTATACACTCATGAAACTACCACCACAGTCATGATATAGATCAATTCTACACCCTCTTCCAAATTCTCCTACGCCCCTTTGTTGTCAATCCTCCCATCCCCAACCACTAGCTCCTGGCAACCACGGATCCTACCCCTCCCCGTAGCATGAGTACACAGACCAGAGCGGATGTCTGAACAAGGGAGATTGGCGGATGAAAGGTCTAGAGTCAACAACACACATTTGCTCCTATGAAGGATCCCAGGAGCAGGCACACTTGGCCAAAGCTGTAGTTTACCGCTTAGCCTGACGAGCAGCTGTGGTCTTCAACTGTGTTTCTTGGGACCAGAATGGCCATCATCATTGGGGTCAATTTAAGGCCTTATGAATACTGACTACATCACGAATTTTAAGTGCCTCTTGGTCCCTCCATTCTCTCCTCTCTCTGTTCAGCATTTACATGCTCCGTATGCCCTATCATGTCCCCTGAGTCACCAACCTACCTATCCACACTTCCCATTTGTATTTCTTGTCTTCTGAAGCAGCAGTGATTTTTCTTAAATAATGCACAAATGCATATTATGCTGTGACACACATAAATACCATCTTTCATGTGTCGCCATAGAAACAAAGATCAAGAACTGCCCCTCCACGTAAGGAGAGGCGTCAGTCAGAGAATGTGAGACACAGGGATTGGATCCATGAAGACAAGAGTAGAGCAACACTGTAACTGTGGGAAGTAACTGTGATAATTACAAGTTATCTGGTTTGGTTCTGGCAAGAGCCCTATGAAGGGGCTGTTCTTATTCCATTTTCCAGATGAGGAACCAGCACAGAGAAAGGAAACAATTGGTCAAGGTGCTCAAAAGTGCCTAGTTCTTCTGGCTTCAGGTTCAGCCCTCTCTTTACATATTATAGTGGGGATTAAATCGTCTCCACCTTCTCAAGTTCTTTACAAAGATACATGGTCCTAGGATAGCAAATAGTGTTTGGAGACAGGGTTGATGAGGTGAAAGGGAAGAATCCTCATGCTTTCCCCAGTACATGTGGTCAGACTCAAGGAACACCAATGACTACATCCAAAGAAATTCTCTCTCTATTTGGCAACTTCCCCTCATCCTGTAAAACCAGTAAAGCTTATAAAGAATAAGCTGCTAATGGTGAATGATCAGCTGAGAAGAGCAAAACTCGTTCTCAACCACCTCAAACACCTGTGTTTAGGTGGTCCAGGGCTTAGATCTGAAACGTGGAAGTTGCTGCCAGCTGTTGGGTCTCAGCCCAAATTGAGAACTAAGGTTCAATATAACAACCTGTTTCAGACTTTCAGAATTCTCAGTCATAGACCAGCTTAGTGGATTACAGAGAAGCTTCCATTCACTTTGGAAGTCGACCTCCCTTCAGTCTCTTCCCCTCTCTGTGCTGTAACTCAGGCCAGTGGCCCTCAAAGTGTGGTCCCTGACCAGCAGTATCAGCACTACTTAGGAATCTCTTTTTCAATTGAGGTCAAATTTACATTACATCAAATTAACCATTTTAAAGTGTACAGTTCATCCTCATGTAGTACGTTCTCAGTGTTGTGCAACTATCCCCCTCTACCTAGTTCCAAAACATTTTCATCATTCCAAAAGGAAAGCCTGTCCCCATTAAGCAGTTACTCCTTACTTTCCCTCCCCCAGCCCCTGGCAACCGCTAATCACTTTCTGTTTCTACGGATTTGCCTATTCTGGACATTTCATAGAAATGGAGTCATACAATACGTGACGTTTTGTGTCTGGCTTCTTTCACTTAGCATAACGTTCTTGAGGTTCATCCAGGTTGTAGCATGTGTTAGCACTTCATTCCTTTCTACGGTTCTAAGAACTTTTTAGAAATGCAAATTTCCTGCCTCACCCAGACCTAGTGTATCAGAAACTCTGAGGGTGGGGTCCAGCAACTGGTGTTTTCACAAGCCCTTTTGGTTACTTGAAGGCATCCTAGCGTTTAAGAACTTCTGATTTAGGAGGTGTCAGCCTACGCTCTTTGACATAGAAGGAAGTTGTTAGGTTCCTAAATTCAGGATTTTGTTATTCTGCCCAAAACCCCGAGTCAGTATAGACGTTTCGAAGGCATAAATGGTTGTGCCTTTTTCTTGAGTTGTCGGAGAAGGCTGTCAGGATTTGCCAAATTCACTCCTTGTCTTAAAAAACAATCGAATATCTAGACACATTCTTTCAAAATAATCTCAGACTATTTGTAATCTCTTAACGTTAACTCAACCTTTTCCATTTTGTTTCCATCCTATTTAGAGAATGGCTAGTTTCTTCTCGAACACCTCCAGATGTGCCTTCTGTTACCCAAGCTGTAGGTGGCTGCAAACAGGACCGGCCCAGCCAGCTCCTTCCTTGGCTCCCTCATTACACAGTATAGATTCGTCCTTTAAATACCCAAGGGCCATCCACTCTGTATGACGTAGATGGACCTAGAGTCTGTCACACAGAGTGAAGTAAGTCAGAAAGAGAAAAACAAATATCATATAATATCACTTATACGTGGAATCTAGAAAAAAATTGTATATATGAACTTATTTGCAAAGCAGAAATAGAGGGACTTCCCTGGTGGCGCGGTGGTTAAGAATCCGCCTGCCAGTGCAGGGGACACGGGTTCGAGCCCTGATCCAGGAAGATCTCACATGCCGTGGAGCAACTAAGCCTGTGCACCACAACTACTGAGCCTGTGCTCTAGAGCCCACGAGCCACAACTACTGAAGCCCGTGCACCTGGAGCCCGTGCTCCACAACAAGAGAAGCCACTGCAATGAGAAGCCCGCGCACCGCAACGAAGACCCAACGCAGCCAAAAATAAATAAAGTAATTTAAAAAAAAATACTTTAAACAAACAAACAAAAAGCAGAAATAGAGTCACAGATGTAGAGAATAAACTTACGGTTGCCAAGGGGGGAAGAGGGGATGGGACGACCTGGAAGATTGGGATTGACATATATACACTACTATGCATAAAATAGATAACTAATGAGAACCTACACAGGGAACTCTACTCAATGATCCGTGGTGACCTAAATGGGAAGGAAATCTAAAACCGAGGGGATATATGTATACGTATAACTGATTCACTTTTCTGAACAGCAGAAACTAACACAACATTGTAAAGCAACTATACTTCAATAAAAATTAATTGAAAAACAAAACACCCAAGGGCCCACTTAAAGGCTTTCAGTTGCAATGAGCCGAAAGGAATTTCTGTAGTTTGACACCCAAATTCCCAATTTCTCCCCTGGTATTTCCCCCTCATGGTGGCTTCTGTAGCCCACCCGGCCCTCTGCTGATAATTTGTAGGTTTAGGAAGAAGAGCTGCCTTGGGTGGCGTGGGAACCTGTAGTAGGAAATTCAAGGAACTGGGACCCGAATGACTAGGTTCTGGTGCTGACTTGACTCATGCCCTTGTTCACTCAACAAATACAGAACTTACTGAAGACCACGTGGACGAGCTATTGGGTGAGAAGACGGCAGGGAGCAAGGTCAACACTGCTCCCCTCCACCCCCACTTTGGGAGCTTAAAGTCCAATGCGAGATCCAAACAAGCAAAGAGGCCACTTCAGCACCATGTGAGGAGGTGTGGATGGGGCGTGTCTGAGATACACTGCAGAGGGTACGGAGAGGCACTTACTCCAGTGGCAGTAGTGTGTGTGTAGGGGAGGTCAAAGGAGACCCTGAGGAGAAAGAGAGGGATAAGTTTGTTCTAACTCATGAAGGATGAGTTGGCAAAAACCGGGTGTCAGGTGCGGCAGGGTGGTTTAGTTGGGAAGAGCCTTCCTGAGAGAGGAAATGGCAGATGCAGAGGTTGAGGAGAGAGAAGGGGTGTGTGTCATGCTAGGAAGTAGCAGGATTCTGAAGTTGCTGGATTGTAATGTCAGGGGTGGGTCTGCTGTGACCAGAGGGTTAGCAAGGGAAGGAAGAGGCTGTAGAGCTCAGTTAGGGCCAGGGAAGCTCAGTGGGAAGCCAGGGAAGGGGTAAAGCTGAGTTGTGATTTGACCTGCTGTGTGTTTTCGTGATCACTTGGACTATGTAAGGGGAGTGAGTTGGAGGGAATGAGAAAGGAGATTGGGGATCCCATCAAGGGGCTCTTGCACCGGGGCCTCTCATACCACTGCTAGTGGGTGTGTAAATTAGACAAACACTTTGGAGAACAGTTTGGGAATGTCTAATAAAGTCAAAGATATGTGTGCCCTGTGATCCAGAAATTCTGTTCACAAGAAGTTATGAGTAAGATGCTCATAACTGTATTCTTTGAAATAAAAAATTGGAAGCAATTTAAATGCCCATTAATAGGAGAATGGATAAAATGCAATACATAAAACATGCTATATTTATGCAATGAATTTTTATGCAGTAGTTAAGATGAATGAACTGGGGCTGGATTTACCAAACTGAGAAAATCTCGAAAGCATAATGTTGAACAAACAGCCATGGTTTGCAGAAATACAGGTACAACTTGACATCCTGTACTTAACGTTTATAAGGTCTATCATTACTTTATGCACCCTTAAAACAGGAAAAATGCTGAGAATTAAACTCTGACAAAATGCTTTCTTGTCACTTATTATTTGATACTCTATACTTGAATAGACACTTTTTTTTAAACCATATATTACTTTTTTATGTGTGTGCATAAAAAAGTAAAATAGAAGTGAAATAAATCAACTTTTCCACATGTAAATTCTGACTCTTCTAAATTCTTTTGACTTAAAGTCACTGATGTCTGTGTTGCCCACATAATAAATCCTCCATCCAACTAGAGGGTCGGTGATAAGGCATTCCTGAAAGTAATCCATGAGAGAACTCACGGTTGTTGGCACTGGGTTCTTAAGCTATTTTTACAGTTAGGTATAGCTAAGCTTCTTTAGAGTCCTCCTTCTGGAACACTGCTGGACATTTCTGATTTACCTCCGTACCCACGATCCCCTCACAACCACTTGGTTCCTGAAGGGAAAAAGAGTGCCCCACTGTTGTCTCCACAATTTTCTGCAAGTTTAGTCCTGCTACTTTTGATGTTGGAGGGTGTGCAGGCAGCATGGCACGACTGCCACCTGGCTGGCAGCTATTGTAAGGTGTCATCAGGTATAAGAGCATCCTGATTTCTGAGATATTCAAATGTGAAAAAAGATGTGTGCTTTACATTTTGGAGGGTAAGTTCAAAATAGGAGAGTATTAGCAAACCCACTCGACTTCACAGCCATGCCACATCTTCCAATCCAGCTTTGTAATGAAACCAACATTTTGATATCACTTATATGGGGAATCTTTAAAAATGACACAAATGAACTTATTTACAAAACAGAAACAGACTCACAGACATAGAAAACAAACTTATGGTTACCAAAGGGGAAAGGGGGGGAGGGATAAATTAGGAGTTTGGGATTAGCAGATACAAACTACTATATATATAAAATAGATAAACAACAAGGACCTACTGTATAGCACAGGGAGCTAAATTCAGTATCTTGAAATAAACTATAATGTAAAAGAAAAAAAAGATGTGTGCCTTAGAAATGATGCAATATGGTAGGTATTATTTATGAATAAAAATGTAAAAACTATTCATGGAAATGATACACACCAAATTCAAGATGGCTGCTATCACCATAGAGAGAATGCTGATGTGGAAATGGAGGGCATGTGATGGGGACCGGGGCATGGGGGCTCCCAACGAGTTGCTCACAGTCTAGCCCTTAAGCAAGGTGATGTCACATGGGTGGGTGTTTGTATTACTCTCCACACTTTCTGTAAGACAAATATTTCATAACTCATAAAAAAGGAAACTGTCACACTAGTACAATTCTGTTAATAATCGCCATGAGAGTCAGGGCACGTGTCTAAATTCAGCTTTCTATTCTACATTGTAAAGAGGGTTAATACCTCTTCTCTCTGCCTCAGAGGAATTGGCGTTGTTGTGAAGGTCAAAACAGCAAATGCTTGTGAAACTCTTTGTTAAACAACCAAGCACGGGAGAGAAAGGTTACTGAGGTTGTCATCTCACAAGTTGACCAAACCTCTTACCAAGGATGTGTGGAAAATCCTTCCAGTAATGGCCCCCAGTGGATCAGGCCTCCCTTTGTCTACACCCCTTTTGCAATATGACTCTGCCACTCCTCCCATCAAATGGTGGTGCCTATTTCTCAACTCCTCAGCTCCAGGCTGGCCTTGGGACCCGCTGTGATCAATAGAATATGATGAAAGTGACACGGCAAGTTCCAGAGCCTAGACCTCCAAGGTAATGTGTCTTTCACTGTAACACCCTAGATTCCCAAGACACACCCCCCCCCCCCGCCCCTCACCAGGCTGGAAAGCCCAGTCTAGCTTATTGGAGGATGTGAAGTTAAGTCAAGAAGAATCAAGAAACCTGGCCAACAGCCAGTACCAATGGCTAGACGTAAGTCAGGCCATCTCGGACTTTCTGGCCCCATTGACCCTCTGGCTGAATGCTGTCAACCAACAGAACTCCTCAGTCAATCCACAGAATCATGAGAAATAAGGAGTCATCAGGATCTTTAGGCAACCATGTTTCAGGGTGGTTTGTTTTGCGGAGTCAGGTACACTGACCTATGACTGGCAGTTTGGTTTGGTCTATTTTGCAGATGACAAGACACTCCTATTGCCATTTTGTAAGTTGAGCAGTAAGTAATTATTAAGCATCTACCGTGTGTAGGTTATGGGGTAGGTGCTGTGAAGACTACAAAAAAGCCCTGTAGATAAATGGCTCAGTCGTAGCACTAAAAGGAGCTGTAACCTTGTTAGGAAGACAAGATGTAAATTATAGAAAGTTAAATAAGAATGTACTAAATTGAGAAAGATGTGCTCTCCAGAGGAAAATGAACACTTATGAAGTTCTTACTGTGCAGCAGGAATCGCTGGCTTAGTTCATTTAATTCTTACAACAACGTTATGAGGTAGGTACTACGATTATTCCCATTTTACAGGGAAGGAAACTGAGGAAGCCACAGGTAAGTAACTTGCCCAGAGTCACACAGCCAGCAAGTGGCCGGGCCCAGCCTGGGAGCCGGTAGCCTGACTGCAAAGCCTGCATGTTCTCAGGACTAAATGAATGACAGCAAGGCCAGTGCTGTGAGGACGAGGGGACAGATGCTCTGGGGATGGGGACGGTCAAGAAGAGCCCTAGGGGAGAGAGACCTCAGCTGGCCTTGGAGGTTGGATGGGAGTTGGAATGGAATTAAGATAGAAAGTTCCAGGCAGGGGTCAAGGCATATGCCCTGTGGGAAACAGGAGGGAAGCACGTGGGGTGTTTGAGGACCCAGGAGTAGCTGAGCCCAGCTGGGTCAGGACCTGCCTCCCTCCAACCCGGGAGGGCTGCGATTGTCCTTAGTGGCCACTTACATCCAGTGAGACCCCCACTGCCTGGCTGAGGGCAGGCCCGGGAGAGGTGGACGGGGAGGAGCTTGGAAAGTGGGGAAAATGACAATATCACTGGGGGACCAGGAAAGAACCAGGATACAGGATGGGAGGGCCTTCAGGGCCTCCTGGACTTCTCAGGTGGGGAGGGTGCAGGGACCGAGCAGGAGCTGCCTTCCAGCTGCCCCGCGGAGCCTATGCCCATCGGCCAGGACAGCAGAGGCCGGGGTGGGACTGGTGTGCCACTTCTCCCAGGACGTGTAGGGTGGACTTGCTCCTCGCGGCCCTGTGTGTACCCAGAGCATCTTTTTCCGCCGTCATATACTAGCAGCGGCCATCAAAATCATTTCTGCGAAAACCTTCGCTGTGACTCAAGAGGGAAAGGTGTGTTCAGATATGCTCTTGAAATTCTCTTAAACAACCTGTGAATTCCAATGGAACATTTTAGTAAGAGTCCAATTCTTGTCTGTTGCGTGTATTTTTGGTTAAGATATGTCACTTCACTTTATAAACGCCCGTGGTACCGGTGGCTCGGGGGCGAAGGTTGCTGGTTGTTCGCGGATGTGGTTACTGTTCCTGAGAAGCACCCATGAAAAGCAGAGACCACAGGAGCACCGTCTGGCTTCATCATCCTCCCACTCCCACCCTCGCAACACTGGATTGCTCACAGCCTCTGGGAATTCAGGAAAGGCTCCAAGTGAAGAGACACTTGAGATGGGCCGTGAAGGATGGAGAAGGTGAGGCCAGAGGAAAAGGTTTACCAGGTGGTGGGTAAACTGACCAAAGGCCTGGGGCCCTGCAAGTGCAGGGGATGATCAAGGAAGAGGAAAAGGTCTATGTAATCACAGAGCTTGGGAAATAGAATAAGACAGGACACATCAGATGGTTGGGGTGGCGTTGGGGACCAGAGCCTTGAGCGGGGACAGTTGGGAGACATGGCACTGCCCTCTGAAAGCAAGACGGCAAATCCGACATCACATAAGAGCAGCAATTGTTCCTGGCTCATTCTTAATTCAACCTTGTGGATCCAGGGTAAGCACAGAGGGATGAAAGTTGTGTGATTCTGAGAACATCCTGTGTAAAAAGATCAGAAGGCTCTACCTAAACAAACCCTTGCACAGCAAATGATACAAAGTGCATATTTTGGTGAACTTAAAATCGTATATGCAATACATGGTTTGGGGAGAAAATTTTGAAGCCACAGATAAGCAAAAGGAAGGGGAAACAAGAAATATCACTTATAATTCTACCATCCAGAGATAATAAATATGCCTTTCAGACTTTTTTGAATGCATGGATATAAATCTGTATTACATAAATGGGCTCATACTGCTTTAGAACTTACTTTAGAAAACTCAATATCTTGTGACTATCTTTCCGTATCAATACGTATACTCCTCGGCATCATTTTAAATGGCCATTTATTAGTCCATGTTGAAGAACATCCTGAACCGTCTCCAATCTCCCACTTCTATTTGTGTTAAAATCTTAACTGTATCCATTCAAGCGATGTGTTCTTAGCCACATGTACAGAAGAGGGCACTTGAAAAATCAAACCCAGAGTAATCATCGTCATTAAGTTAATCACTTCAGAGCTCTTTTCAGTGCATACGTGATGTAGCTTTCTGTAGTCTTCCAGAAGAGTCTTCAGGTGGTGCTGTTAGGTGGCACAGTTCCTTCAGAACCCAAACGACTCATTTGAAGAGTGCATGGGCTACTTCTATCCGGACTTGACCCCTCCTATTGTCTTTGTATTTCTGTATTCACTCCAACTCCCTCAAAAAAGAAATGACAAGAATCAGATATTTTGCAGTTGTTTGTGATTGATGATGCATTCTTGAAACAGGGAAAAGTTTAATGGATTTAATATGTCCTGCAAAATGTTATGAGTAGACTGAGCAGAAGAAAATGCCTTTTCTACTAGGTAAGCTGTTTACCTGGGGCCTCCTGCAGAATTAACTGCTGATATCAGACTCGCCCTGATGAGATGGAAACGCTGAGCTGAAGTGTGCCCCCGTGATTTGCAGAGCCCGGTTTTCTCTGGCACCATCCACGCACGATGAAATATGTCTCTCAGATGAGAGCATCTTTAAAATGATGACATCAAAAACCAAGAGTACAAATTTGAAATCTCAGGGAAGAATGAAGCATAAGGACCTCACTGCTTCCCCCTAGTGGTTCTATCCTGTTTCAGCGGGTCTCTTGGCCTGAGGTGGGTCCCGTGCTGGGAAACTCAGCGCCCTCTTGTGGAGGGCAGGAGAAGACATCCACATTTCTGAGATGGCAGAGACCAAGGCTACAGAGAAACCGGTGGACTGACAAAGACAAACTTGACCTGACGGATTGGTAAACACTGAGTCACCTCCGCCAGAGCTTGTGTATGTTTTCCCCCCTCAGAGATTTATTAAAAGCTGAATCAAACCGATTCTCATTCTTTTAGGATGATTGAATTGTATGTCTTTTTTATTCAATACCTTTTGTTATTGTTTTGTTTATTCCATTACTTTGAGCATCCTCTTGGAATTACCCAGTTTCAGTAGTACGATTTTGCCCCATTTATCAGACATGGTTTATGGATGAAGGGAATGCTCCAGAGAGCTGATGGTGTAGCCTTTGAACCACTATAACGTTTGTCAGATTTTGCAGATAGAAGATAGCGATTAAAGGCGTGGGCTGTCATGCCTAATTCCAGCGCTGGTTCTGCTAACTGGGTGGCAGGCAGGCACCTGACTTAACTTTTCAAAACCTCACCTTCCTTACCTATAAAATGAGGATGATGATAGTTCCTACCTTGCAGAGTTATGACAATTAAAGAATGTAATAAATATATTAGCACAGTGCCTAGCTCATCGTACTTAGCATATGTTAACTATTACTATTTAACCAGAAGATGAACATTTTTTAAAAGGTGCATTACATTCTTCACTGACTTTTTAAACAAAGTGCAATGGCCGACATTAACCATTTTCTAGGAGGCTCATATTCTTCCTTGTAAAAAATGACTCTGTGCCCATAAATAAGAGCAATAAAGTGCTAAGAAGTGGTTGAGGTTTGAGTACAGTTCTACTTTTTTCTACTACAAAGCTGGTCGTCTGCACGTGAACTGCCTGCACTGCATTCTGAGTTCTTGTTTCTATTTCCATTTTCACCTGTTCCCTCACTATCTCGCTCCCATTTCTAACACCACTGCTGACTCCACCCTTCTTTCGAATCCACTGTGGAGTCAGAAACGAGGTAACAGAGCTGATTAGAATTCTGTTTTATGCAGTAGGTTAAACAGACTCTAGCGGGAACATCTGAACTCTTCCCCTCTTTGCAAAACACATAATCTCCTATCTGAATACACGTATGCCTTTTAGTGCCTATGGAATCCATACCCAGGGAGTAGGAAAGAGCAAAAATTTAAAAAAGGAAGTGTTAAAAGACTTTCCTTAGGATGGGCAGCTGATCATGCGAGCTGAGAGCTCTTGAGGCAGCCCTCTTTTGATTTTTGTCTCCTTGTTGGGGGGGTGGGGGTGGGTTCTGCTCCCCAGGCTGGAAGCACTGCCCTCTAGTGGTTAGGAGGGCAGGGTGCTGCCAGAGGCTGCTGTCTCACAGAAAAGGATCCTGTAGGTAGTGATAAGAGGAGGGCAAGCAGATATCACCCAGTGGAGCATAACTGGAGGAGAATCTGAACCAGAGTTAAGATGGGAGCAAAGATCACAGTGAGGAGAGGCAAGGTGGGTCTATGATTGAGAGTACAAATAACAAGGTAAGAGGTGGAGATGTGGTGTCTGTAGCTTTGTAGTATAATCTGAGCTCAGGGAGCATGATTCCTCCAGCTCTGTTCTTCTTTCTCAAGATTGTTTTGGCTATTCAAGGTCTTTTGTGTTTCCATATAAATTTTAAAATTATTTGTTCTTGTTCTATGGAAAATGCCATTGGTATTTTGAGAGGGACTGCACTGAATCTGTAGATTGCCTTGGGTAGTATGGTCGTTTTAACAATATTCCTTCTTCCAATCCAAGAACATGGTATATCTTTCCATCTGTTTGTGTCATCTTCAATTTCTTTCACCTGTGTCTTATAGTTTTCTGAGTATGGATCCTTCACACACAGGTAAGGTGAGTATACCATCTCTTTTCTTTCATGATCCTGACTCATAGACCATGTATTTCATTAGAGATCCACGATGCTTAATGACATTTTAAAACCCATTTATTTCATTTTTTAATTTCTCCACTATGGTCTCTTACACTAGAACATAATCACATTGTCTGGCATGTAGACGGTGCTTATTTTAGATGGTGTTTTCTCAGAAGCAGACCCTGAACCAAAACTATAAGTGCAAGCCAAAGCAATCTTGAGAAAGTAAAATGGAGCTGGAGGAATCAGGCTCCCTGACTTCAGACTATACTACAAAGCTATAGTCATCAAAACAGTATGGTACTGGCACAAAAATAGAAAAATAGGTCAATGAAACAGGATAGAAAGCCCAGAAGTAAACCCACACACCTATGGTCAATTAATCTAAGACAACAGAGGCAAGACTATACAAGGGAGAATAGACAGTCTCTTCAACAAATGGTGCTGGGAAAGCTGGACACCTACATGTAAAAAAAATGAAATTAGAACATTCTTTAACACCATACACAAAAATAAGCTCAAAATGGATTAAAGACCTAAATGTGAGACCAGACACTATAAAACTCTTAGAGGAAAACATAAGCGGAACACTCTCTGACATAAATCACAGCAAGATATTTTTCGATCTGTCTCCCAGAGTAATGGAAATAAAAACAAAAATAAACAAGTGGAACATAATTAAACTCAAAAGATTTTGCACAGCAAAGGAAACCATAAACAAAATGAAAAGACAACTCACAGATTGGGAGAAAATATTTGCAAATGATGTGATCGACAAGGGATTAGTCTCCAAAATTTACAAACAGCTCATGCACCTTAATATCATCAAAACAAACAACCCAATCAAAAAATTGGGAGAGGACCTAAATAGACATTTCTCCAAAGAAGACATACAGATGGCCAAGAGGCACATGAAAAGATGTTCAACATTGCTAATTATTAGAGAAATGCAAATCAGAACTATAATGAAATATCATCTCACAACAGTCAAAATGGCTATCATCAAAAAATCCATAAATAATAAATGCTGGAGAGGGTGTGGAGAGAAGGGGACCCTCCTACACTGCTGGTGGGAATGTAAGTTGGTACAGCCACTATGGAGAACAGTATGGAGGTTCTTTAAAAAACTAAAAATAGAACTGTCATATGATACAGCAATCCCACTCCTGGGCATATATCCAGAGAAAAACATGGTCCAAAAGAGTGCATGCACCCCCATGTTCATTGCAGCACTGTTTACAATAGCCAAGACATGGAAGCAACTTAAACGTCCATGGACAGAGGAATGGATAAAGAAGATGTGGTACACATATACAATGGAATGTTACTCAGCCATTAAAAAGAATGAAATAATGCCATTGGCAGCAACATGGATGGACCTAGAGATTGTCATACTGAGTGAAGTAAGTCAGACAGAGAAAGAAAAATATCATATGATATTACTTATATGGGGAATCTCAAAAACATGATACAAATGAACTTATTTGCAAAACAGAAACAAACTCACAGACTTAGAGAACTGAACTTACGGTTACCAGGTGGGAAGGGTGGGAG
This sequence comes from Eschrichtius robustus, assembly GCF_028021215.1. NCBI lineage: Eukaryota > Metazoa > Chordata > Mammalia > Artiodactyla > Eschrichtiidae > Eschrichtius > Eschrichtius robustus. The sequence continues at coordinate 50,985,693 of NC_090833.1, forward strand.
AAAGGGATGGTTAGGGAGTTGGGGATTGACATGTACAAACTGCTATATTTAAAATGGATAACCAACAAGGACCTACTATATAGCACAGGGAACTCTGCTCAATATCATGTAATGACCTAAATGGGAAAAGAATTGGAAAAAGAATAGATACATGTGTATGTATAACGGAATCACTTTGCTGTACACCTGAAACTATCACAACATTGTTAATCAACTATACTCCAATATAAAATTAAAAGTTAAAAATAAATTTTAAAAACATTTTTTAAATTAAAAAACATATGAGTGCATGTGATTTATTAAGGACGTGTTCCTGGGAGAAGTTGCTAATGGATCATGGAGGCAAGAGAGAAAAGAGGACGAAGTCAAGCAATGGCGTGATGCCAGGAGAAAGTTCCGGTCTCTGGGTCCCAGGGGAGCTCTGGAGCATCAGTTGCACCTCAGAGTTTGTCCCTTTGGGAGGAAAGAAGGGTGGTATGTCAAATGCTTCCTCCACAGTAAGGTCAGTCATTAAGCAGCAGAGGCCACGAGGGCACAGTGGGTCATCAACTCCCAGACTCTCTAAGTGGACAAGGCGACTTCAGCAGTCACAGTCAAAAGTTAGAAGAAAGGCGAAGCTGTGAGCAGCTAGCTGTGTGGCACAGAAAAGCTGGGGACCTGGGAAGGATATCAGTGGTGTCCTCCAGAACTTTCACTAAGGACGTGGTAAATGAGTGAATCAATGAATGAGTAAAGGCCCCCAAATCCCTCCTTATGGACATACAGGGTATCATTTTTTGCTTTATGTTACATGTATTTAGATCTCCATTACCTAGTATTCTATGGATTAGAGTTTGGTAAAGAAACATTGCTCATCCAGAGAGCTAATTTTTCCTTATCCAGGACACTGTGGTTAGGGAAGAGACCCTCCCAAGACTGAGAGCACAGGACTGAGTCAGTTGCCAGAGTCAGACCTTCTAAAGAACTGGAGTCACCAGTGCACGACAAGAGTGCCCTCGAGAAAGATGTGACCAGTGGAGCCTTACACCTGGAATTAAAATGGACAGGATGGGGTCTGACATGACCCCAGGCCTGTCACTAAGTGGATGACCAAAGAATAAACGAGACCCTGGAAGTCCATCCCCAGGGCAGCATAAGAAGGTGATCATGAGTATAACATGAGGACGGAGAAAGAAGAGACCAATGTAAATATCCCTGTGAGGAGCAGCAACAAACGGTCTAGGAGATGCTTTTTGTGGTCATAAATATCTTGCATAACGATGAAGAGCATATACAGACGTGTGAAAACCTCATAAATAAGATGGTGGCTCTGTCCTAGCTACTCATGGGCAGAGAACTACAGCCTTACCCACTATTCCAGAAGAAGGAGTAAAGATTAAAACCGGACCTCCATTCATGAAGTTTTTTTTAGTTGAAATGTGTCAAGTTATTTAGTAGAAATTTTGTGTGCCTATAGTGAGGTGGTTATGTTCAAATAAAGATACTTTCCTTTCTTATGTCTGCATTAAAGGACCCCCAACATGGGTGGCACTGTAGCAGGAATGTGCAGTGAATCTGAGGGATCTGTGCATATCTCACCTGGGCTGTCCAGTCTAGAAGACTGGGCAGAAATTGCCATAGAAATCATACCCAAAATAAGATCCTGCTATACAGACTTTGTTACATAAGTATTGTGTGTTTCAGAGTCTTAGAAACAAACAAGGGAACAAAAAAATAGTACATTCTGATTCTCAACTATGTTTCTAGCAGTGGAAGGTACAGGATAGTGAGTCTGGAAGGGTGAGGGGTGACAGTACCTGATGCTGCAGAAGGGAACCCAGGCCCTTTCCTTTCCACCATATTTGGATCCAGAAGGTCGGTCTGCTTCATGTACCCTTTTCACTGTGGACAGGTACACATTGATTTAAAGGATTAAGACAAGAACTGACCTGACCCTTGTAACAACTTTTCAAGGAAGCAGAAATAGAAGCCCTGACCACAAACTTGGGCTGGCTTTTGCAGTTCAGAAATGTACAGCTAATCTCCACTATGACTACTTCTTTTTTAAAAAATTGAAGTATAGTTGATTTATAGTATTACGTTAGTTTCAAGTGTACAGCAAAGTGATTCAGTTTTTTATATATATATAGTTTATAACTATAGTTTAGAAATATATACATATAACGGAATCACTTTGTTATATATATATAACTGAATATACATAGAGATATATATTCGAGTTATTTTCCACTATAGGTTATTACAAGATATTGAATATAGTACCCTGTGCTATACAGTAAATCCTTGTTGCTTATCTATTTTATGTATAGTAGTTTGTATCTGTTAGTCCTGTACTCTTAATGTATCACTCCCCTTTCCCTCTCCCCTTTGGTAACCATAAGTTTGTTTTCTATGTCTGTAAGTCTGTTTCTGTTTTGTATATAGATTCATTTGTGTCATATTTTAGATTCCACATATAAGTGATATCATATAATATTTGTCTTTCTCTGTCTGACTTACTTCACTTAGTATGATAATCTCTAGGTCCATCCATGTTCCTGCAAATGGCATTATTTCATTCTTTTTTATGGCTGAGTAATTATGATTACTTCTGAGCTTTCACTACTAGTAGTAATGTGCAATCGCCAAGGGAATTGTGAGACTTTTATAGCCCAACCTGTAAGTATTAAAAAAATGGAACTGGGAATGAACTAAACCCATTAACCATTCATTGACACCCATGGTATGCCTTGCTCTGCAGCTGGGAAGGGTGGTGTGGGAGCAGGGGCAGCAGATTGAAAAATGTGTGATGGAATCTCTGGTCCCAAGAAAATGAGTCAATACCTGTGGTAGAAAAAATGGGTTGGTACCACTATTAGTGTTGACAGTTTGAGATAAAAGGTGTTAGTAGTTTCTAGAAAGAGATTTTCTACATATTGAGAAATACTGAAGGGAGTGAGAAAGCCACAAATGTTTGAGTCCATCCTGTGCCTTCTGATTATCTGCATGTAAGCAATGTCCCTGCCCCTGACCTTGGGGAATACTTCCCCTTGCCAGTAAATGCTGCTAGCGGAAGCCTGCAGCAACTATCTTTTTGGAGCCCTGTCCAGACTCAACTCACTGCACCAAACAAGGGTCCTGAAAAGAGACTTCCTTGGAGTCATATGTCAGGGGTCTAAGGAAAATGGGCAGGTACATTTTATTGGCCAGTATTCTTCCATTAGAAGTACTTCCTTTGACACTATCTTTTTTTTTTTCTGGTGACACCTTCTGTGGAATGGAATTTACACAACTTTTTTTGCCCATCTTAGGGAAAAAAAAAGATTTTCACTTCCTTTAAATGAATGGTCTGTTTTCCTAAAGGAACAAGTCAGCCTTTCCATTTGAGTAAATTACCCAAACCATGCAGCCCAGGGCTTATGCATGGCTGTTAGGGCTCTCAGGCAGGTGATGCCATCTGTACATCCCTCAAGGGGTATCTCTCATATGACACCAAACAAACATTTGCAACTTATTAAATAGCTTCTTGAATTTTAAAAAACTTAATTCAGAGGGTACAATTTGTCATCCTCCCTGGAAGACTGCTTATGGCTACATAGTTTGCATAATGTCCACTGTGGAATCTTTGACTTCTAAAACTACAGAAGAACCCCATGAAAAATCCCTTCCTTTCCAGTTCTACCACCAGAAAATTAATCCTTAAGTGAGTTACGTATTTCTTCTGTGTCAAGTTTCTCATGCTCTATAATGGTTATAATGCCATAATAATCAGAAAAGGAAAAGAAATAGAAGGAAACCAAATTGGAAAGGAAGAAGTAAAACTGTTACTGTTTACAGATGACATGATACTATTCATAGAAAATCCTAAAGGTACCACCAAAAAAACTACTAGAGCTCAGTGAATTTGGTAAAGTTGCAGGATACAAAATTAATATACTGAAATCTGTAGCACTTCTATACATTAACAACAAACAATCAGAAAGAGAAATTTAAAAAAAATCCCATTTACCATCACCTCAAAAAGAATGAAATATCTAGGAATAAATCTAACTAAGAAGGTAAAAGACCTGTACTCGGAAAACTATAAGACACTGATGAGAGAAATTGAAAATGACAAACAGATGGAAAGATATACTGTTTTCATAGATTGGAAGAATTAACATTGCTTAAATGACCATATTACTCAAGGAAATCTACAGATTCAATGCAATCCCTATCAAAATACTAATGGCATTTTTTTTTAAGGAATTCCTTTTTTTAAAAAAATTATTTATTTATTTATTTATTTTTAGCTGTGTTGGATCTTCGTTTCTGTGCAAGGGCTTTCTCTAGTTGCGGCAAGCGGGGGGCCACTCTTCATCGTGGCGCATGGGCCTCTCACTATCGCGGCCTCTCTTGTTGCGGAGCACAGGCTCCAGACGCGCAGGCTCAGTAGCTGTGGCTCACGGGCCCAGTTGCCCCGCGGCATGTGGGATCTTCCCAGACCAGGGCTCAAGCCTGCGTCGCCTGCACTGGCAGGCAGACTCTCAACCACTGCGCCACCAGGGAAGCCCCCCAATGGCATTTTTCACAAAACTAGAACAAATAATTCCAAAGTTTGTATGGAAACACAAAAGACCCCAAATAGCCAAAGCAATCTTGCGAAAGAAGAACAAGGCTGGAGGTATCATGCTCGTGGACATCAGACAATACTACAAAGCTACAGTAATCAAAACAGTATGGTACTGGCACAAAAACAGATACATAGATCAACGGAACAGAATAGAGAGCCCAGAAATAAACCCACACACTTAGAGTCAACTCATCTGTGACAAAGGAGGCAATAATATAAAGTAGGGAAAAGACAGTCTCTTCAATAAGTGGTACTGGAAAAACTGAAGAGTTACATGTAAAAGAATGAAATTAGAACATTTTCTCATACTATATACAAAAATAAACTCAAAATGGATTAAGGACATAAATGTAAGACTGGAAAACATAAAACTCTTAGAAGAGAACATAGGCAGAATACTCTTTGACATAAATCATAGCAATATTTTTTTAATCTGTCCCTAAGGTAAAGGAAACAAAAACAAAAATAAACAAATGGAACCTACTTAAAGTTAAAAGCTTTTGCACAGCAAAGGAAACCATTGATAAAATGAAAAGACAACCTACTGAGTGGGAGAAAATATTAGCAAATTATATGACTAGCAGGGGATTAATATTCAAAACATATAAACAGCTCATACAACTCAATATCAAAAAAACCTGATTAAAAATGGGCAGAAGACCTGAATAGACATTTTTCCAAAGAAAACGTTCAGGTGGCCAACAGGCACATGAAAATATGCTCAACATCGCTAATCATCAGAGAAACGCAAATCAAAACCACAATGAGATATCACCTCACAACTATCATCAAAAAGACCACAAATAACAGCTGTTGGCAAGGTTGTGGAGAAAAGGGAACACTAGTACATTGTTGGTGGGAATATAAATTGGTGTATCCACTATAGAAAACAGTATGGAGGTTCCTCAGAAAACTAAAAATAGAACTACCATATGATCTAGCAATTCCACTCCTGGGTATATATCTGAAGAAAACAAAAACATTAATTCAAAAAGATACATGCACCCCAGTGTTCACAGCAGCATTATTTATCAATACAATAGCCAAGATATGGATACAACCTAAGTGTGCATCAACAGATGAATGGATGAAGAATATGTGATATATATAATATATATATATTATATATAAATACACACACACACACACACACACACTGGAATATACTCAGCCATGAAAAAGAATAAAATTTTGTCATTTGTAACAACATGGATGGACCTGGAGGGTATTACACTTAGTGAAATAAGTCAGACAGAGAAAAACAAAGACTGTATCTTATTACTTATATGTGTAATCTAAAAAGTAAAACAAATGAACGAATATAACAAAACAGAAACAGATTCACCAATATAGTGAACAAACTAGTGGTTACCAGTAGGGAGAGGAAAGCGGGGAGGGGCAAGATAGGGGTAGGGGATTAAGAGGTACAAACTACTATCTATAAAATAACTAAGCTACAAGGATATATTATACAGCACAAGGAATATAGTCAATATTTTATAATCAAAACAGTATGGTACTGGCACAAAAACAGAAATATAGATCAATGGAAAGCCCAGAAATAAACCCACACATCTATGGTCAATTAATCATCGACAAAGGAGGCAAGAATATACAATGGAGAATAGACAGTCTCTTCAATAAGTGGTGCTGGGACAATTGGACAGCCACATGTAAAAGAATAAAATTAGAACACTCCCTAACACCACACACAAAAAATAAGCTCAAAATGGATTAAAGACATAAATGTAAGACCGCATACTATAAAACTCCTAGAGGAAAACATAAGCAGGACACTCTTTGACATAAATTGCAGCAATATCTTTTTGGATCCACCTCTTAGAGTAATGAAAATACAATAAAAACAAAAATAAACAAATGGGACCTAATTAAACTTAAACACTTTTGCACAGGAAAGGAAACTACAAACAAAACAAAAAAACAACCTACAGAATGGGAGAAAATATTTGCAAATGATGCAACCGACAAGGGGTTAATCTCCAAAATATACAAACAACTCATGCAGCTCAATTAAAAACAAAACACAAAAAACAAGCAATCCAATCAAAAAATGGGCTGATCTTAATAAACATTTCTCCAAAGAAGACATACAGATGGCCAAAAGGCACATGAAAAGATGCTCAACATCGCTAATTATTAGAGAAAGGCAAATCAAAACTACAATGAGGTATCACCTCACACCAGTCAGAAAGGCCATCATCAAACAGTCTACAAAGAATAAATGTTGGAGAGGGTGTGGAGAAAAGGGAACCCTCCTACACTGTTGGTGGGAATGTAAATTGGTATAGCCACTATGGAGAACAGAATGGAGGTTCCCTAAAAAACTAAAAATAGAGCTACCATATGATCCTGCAATCCCACTCCTGGGCATATACCCGGAGAAAACCATGCTTCAAAAAGATGCATGCACCCCAATGTTCATTGCAGCACTATTTACAATAGCCAAGATATGGAAGCAACCTAAATGTCCATCAAGAGAGGAATGGATAAAGAAGATGTGGTGTATATATATACAATGGAATATTACTCAGCCATAAAAAAGAATGAAACGGTGTCATTTGCAGCAACATGGATGGACCTAGAGATTACCATACTGAGTGAAGTAAGTCAGACAGAGAAAGACAGATATTATATGATATCACTTACATGTGGAATCTAAAAAAAATGATACAAATGAACTTATTTACAAAACAGAAACAGACTCAGAGACACAGAAAACAAACTTATGGTTACCAAAGGAGAAAGGGAGGTGAGGGATAAATTAGGAATTTGGGATTAACATATACACAGTACTATATATAAAATAGATAAACAAGGACCTACTGTATAGCACAGGGAACTATACTCAATATTTTGTAATAACCCGTATGGGAAAAGAATTTGAAAAGGAATATATATACTTATAAATATACAAAACTGAATCACTTTGCTATACACCTGAAACTAACACAACATTGTAAATCAACTATATTTCAATAAAAAATAAATTTAAAAAATAAAATAAATAAGCTACAAGGATATATTGCACAGCCCAGGGAATAGAGTCAATATTTTATACTAACTTTAACTGGAGTATAATCTATAAAAACTTTGAATCACTATGCTGTATACCTAAAACTACTATAGTATTATAAATCTTTACCTCATTCAAAATAAATAAAAAAATTTTTAAATAAAATGGTTGTGATGTCTGACCCTACTCTTTAAATTGTCCTTAAGTAATATATGTACATAGAAATACATATTCAAAAACAAACACACATGGTTACTTGTAGAAGTTCTATTCTGTTAAAAAAAAATGTAAATACAGATTCAAACCTCTTTGCTCTAAAACCCAAGTAGTTCAAATGACAGGTTTGGCACTTTTAAACCATGTAATCTTGGGTAATTATTTGCCTCCTATGAAATTAAATTTTCTATCTATAAAATGGAGATAAAAGCAAACATCTTGCACAGCTGTAAAGATTACATTAGTTGATCCATAGAAATATACTCAGCACAGTTTCTAGTACATTGTGCTTTTAAAATGTTCATTTCCTTTTAAATTCCTATTTCTTATGCTTTTTAAAACTTATATTTGCAGCTCTTGGGACATAACGTGAAAAAGATATCATAGAAACATATAACGTTCCAAGACTGGAAGAATAGGAAATCTGAACAGACCAATTACGCGTAAGGAGACTGAAACAGGTAATCAAAAATCTCCCAACAAAGAAAAGCTCAGGACCGATGGTTTCACTGGTGAATTTAACCAAACATTTAAAAAAGAATTAATGCCAATCCTTTGCTTATTCTTCAAAAAAATTGAAGAGGAAGGAATACTCCCCAGTTCACTTTATGAGTCCAGCACACCCTGATTCCAAAGCCAGATAAGGACACTACAAGAAAAGCAAACTATAGACCAATATTCCTGATGAATATGATTGCAAAAATTCTCAACAAAATACTAGCAAACCAAATATAGCAGCACACTGAAAGAATTATTCACCATGATCTAGTGGGATTTATCCCTGGGAGGTAAGAATGTTTCAAAGTATGCAAATCAATGTGATCCATCACATTAATAGAATGAAAGAAAAAAAATTATACAATCATCTCAATAGATGCAGAAAAAACATTTGACAAAATTCAACATCCATTCATGATAAAAACTCATAAAACATTTGGTATAGAAGAAACATGCCTCAACATAATAAACAACATATATGACAAGCTCATAGCTAACATCATAGTCAAAGGTGAAACGTGGAAAGCTTTTCCTCTAAGATGAAGAGCAAGACAAGAGTGCCCATGCTCACCACTCCTATTCAGCATAGTACTGGAAGTCCTAGCTAGAGCAATCAGGCAAGAATAAGACATAAAAAGTATCAGGATTAAAAAGAAAGAGGTCAAATTCTCTATTTGCAGATGACATGATTATAAAGAAATAATCCTTAAAAATCCAGCAAAATCCTAAATAATCCTAAAGAATCCAGCAAAAAACCTGTTAGAATGAACAAATTCAGTAAATTTGCAGGATATAAAATTAACATACAAAAATTCAACAGCATGTCTATACACTAATGATGAATTATATGAAAAGGAAATAAAGAGGGCTTCCCTGGTGGCGCAGTGGTTGAGAATCTGCTTGCCAATGCAGGGGACACGGGTTCGAGCCCTGGTCTGGGAAGATCCCACATGCCGCGGAGCAACTAGGCCCGTGAGCCACAATTACTGAGCCTGCGCGTCTGGAGCCTGTGCTCCGCAACAAGAGAGGCCGCGACAATGAGAGGCCCGCGCACCGCGATGAAGAGTGGCCCCCGCTTGCCACAGCTAGAGAAAACCCTCGCACAGGAATGAAGACCCAACACAGCCAAAAATTAAATAATTAATTAATTAATGTTTTTTAAAAAAGAACATAGACCCTAGAAACAGATTATCTGAGTTTGGATTATGAAAAAAAAAAAAAAAGGAAATAAAGAAAATGATCCCATTTACAATAGCATTGAAAACAATAAAATACTTAGGAATAAATTTAACCAAGGAGGTAAAAGCTCTCTCCACTGAAAACTATATGACATCAATGAATCAAAGAAGACACAAATAAATGGAAAGGTATCCTGTGTTCATGGATTGGAAGAATTAATAGTTAAAATGTCCATACTACTCAAAGCTGTCTATAGATTCAAAGTAATTCCTATCAAGATTCCAGTGGCCTTTTTCTTTAAAAAGAAGAAAAACAATCCCCAGTTTTATATAGAGCCCCCAAAACCCTGAAGAGCCAAAATAATCCTGAAAAAGAACAACAGAGCGGGAGGCATCACACGTCCTGATTTCAACCTATATTATAAAGCCATAGTAATCAAAATGGCATGGTGCTGGCATAAAAACAGACACATAGGCCAATGGAACAGAATTAAGAGTCCAGAAATAAATCTATGCATATATGGTCAACTAACACTTGCCAACATTACTCAGTGGGGAAAAGGCAGTCTCTTCAATAAATGGTGCTGGAAAAATTGGATATTCACATGCAAAAGAATGAAACTAGACCCCTATCTTACAAACACTTGAAAAAAATAACTTGAAATGGATTCGAGATTTAAAGGTAAGACTGGAAACCATTAAACTCCCACAAGAAAACATAGGAAAAAATTGCCTTAATATGGGTCTAGGCAATGATTTTTTTGATATGACAACTATAGTACAAGCAACAAATTCAAAAATAAACAAGTGGGACTACATCAGACTGAAAAGCTTCTGCACAGCAAAAGGAATGATCAACGAAATGGAAAGGCAGCCTATGGAATGGGAAAAATATTTGCAAACTATATATCTGACAAGGGGTTAATATCCAAACTGTATAAGGAACTCATATAACTCAATAGAAAAAAACCCAAATAATCCAATTTTTTAAATGGGCAAACAACCTGAATAAACATTTTTCCAAAGAAGATACACAAATGAAAAGGTGCTCTACGTCACTAATCATCAGGGAAATACAAATCAAAACCATAATGAGATATCACCGCACATCTATTAGAATAGCTGTTATCAAAAAGATAATTGTTGACAAGGATGTAGAGAAAAGGGAACCCTTGTGCAGTGTTGGTGGGACTGTAAATTGCTAAAGTCACTACGGAAAACAGTATGGAAATGCCTCAAAAATTAAAAATAGCATTACCATATGATCCAGCAATTACACTTCTGGGAATATATACAAAGGAAACAAAAACACTATATCAAAGAGATATCTGCACCGCCATGCTCATATAAGCATGATATCTATAATACCGAAGACATGGAAACTTCAGTGTCCATCAACGGATGAATAAAGAACTCGTGATATATATATGTATGTACGTATATATACATATATATATATATATGTACACATATATATGCAAACACACATACATATACACACACACTAGAATATTACTCAGCCATGAAAAGAAGGGAATCCTGCCATCTGTGACAACATGGATGGGTATTATGCTAAGTGAAATACGTCAGACAGAAAGACAAACACTGAATGATCTCACTTACATGTGGAGAGAAGAAGGAGAAGAAGGAGAATAAGAAGAAGGAGAATAAGAAGGGGGAGGAGGAAGGGGAGGAGGAGGAGGAAGGGGGGAGAAGGAGAAGAAGGAGAAGAAGGAGAAGAAGGGGAAGAGGAAGAAGAAGAAGAAGAAGAAGAAGGAAACCAAACTCATCGAAAAGGAGATCAGATTTGTAGTTATCAGAGGCAGATGATAGGGGATGAAGGAAGTGGATGAAGGTGATTAAAAGTTTCAAACTTCCAGCTGTAAGATAAGTAAGTACTAGGGATGTAATGTACAACACGATGACTATAGTTAACACTGCTGTATGGTATATTTGAAAGTTGTTGAGAGGATAAATCCTAATAATTCTCACCACAAGGAAAAAAACATTTTTTTTTTTGTATCTGTATGAAGTGATGGATGTTAACTAAACTTGTGGTAATTTTTTCACAATATAGATAAGTCATGCTGTTTACCTTAAACTTATACAGTGCTATATGTCAATTATATCTCAATAAAACTGGGGGAGAAAAGGTATCAGAAGTTGAACGGTCAAGGGTATTTTCTAGTTCACCTACTCCAACTACCTCATTTGACAGATGAAGGCAAGGAGCTTTAGCATGAGTCCAAGGTTACAAACTAATTAGCAGCCAGACTCAAATTTAGGTGTCTGGATCCCAAATTCAGAGCTCTTATGGTTACATTGCCATAAAACCTGTATTGTTAATTTTTCATGGATCACTTATCAGAAATGTGATCTGATATGGGGCAGGACTTCACATGCTGCATCTTGGGCTTGAAGTTAGGACAGAGGAAAGAGTTGCCCGTTGTCAAAGTGAATCCTAAGGAGAGAGAACCAAATGGTGCAGGGGGTGGTATGAGCAGGATGTTGGAAGATTTTAAATATAAATGATGGCTAGGATTGTTGGGAGATATACCATCAAAATTACAGGGAGATTATTGAAAATGGTCAGTTTCCAAAAGATTGATTTGCCTGTAGGAAAGGAGTAAAAAAATCCCAAAATATATTAGGTCGTGTCCTTTGTTCATCTGTTCTCCCATCTTCCTTATCTGAGATGTTGTGAGATGGGGCTCTTTGAAGTTTTAGAATAAACATACACAAATACTATCAAAGTCCTATAGCTTATAAACCCCAGGGAACGAATGTTAAACCTACTTCCCCTCTTGACACAAAAATCCTAAATACAGGAAGGATTTCATTTTAAAACACTCTAAGAAACAGTCCCTGATGATGATAATGATGATGATGATGATGATGATTATTCCTCCTCCTCCTCTTCCCACTCCTCCCCCTCCTTCCCCTCCTCCTCTTCTTTACCGCCTTCTCTCTGAAATAAATGTATCACAATCTAGGCTTTGAAATTTAAGCTATTTATTATAATTTGACTTAATTGTCATATTAACTATGAAGGAACCTCCCTGAAAGGACTATGCCACAGAGATGTACCCAGACTTTAATAGCCCAAATAAATGTTTTCCAGTGTTCCTTCTTTAGAAATTTATTCTTTATTCTATATACACAATCATGATCAGCCTATTTTATGATTGCTGGTAACTGAACCAGGCTACAGAAATAATTATTGGTAACAATGTCAACCTGTCGTAAGACTCAGGCTCCGTTTTCAAATACACACACACACACACACACACACACACACACACACACGCTTTCAAGCTGGGAATCTTCACTTTGCAGGTTGTAAAACCCTAAATCATTTGTTTAAAGGGAGAAATGTGACTTTGTAATTGTAAGGATGAATGAAATTTTATGTAGTTGATGATTTCATTGATTACCTCAATGTTTGACAATCTTATTAAACTGCTTTCTAGAAAGGGTAGATTCAATTTGAACTCTCATCCTCTGAAAATTATAATAAGCCACTTTGGTGAACACTAATGTATATAGTCATTAAGCTTCTTTGTTAACGACTGAAAACAAAAAGATTGTTCTTCTGTAAGATTTTTTTGGTATGAGTGTGAGCAATAAAGTTAGAACAATTTTAGAGAGATTAAGTACACAGAAGTGAATTCATTCCAGGCAATACTTTGGAAAGTCATATTTGAACCTTAATTAGATCACTAAGCCCTAGAACTTACCTTAGCCTATGAAGTCCCTTTATGTGAATCAATTCAGCAGACTGGAGAAAAATTCAACAATGATTCTTTTATGTCACAGTCAACCCTAGAAAAACTAACATACACTTCCCAACTTCTCTCCTTTTATGAGAAAAATAGCAAGTGCTTAGAACAATTTCCCCCCAAGTGTTCTTCCATAGGACAGTGGTTCTCAAATCCGAGTAACCTCAGTATCCCCTGGAGAGCTGGGTGCCACCCCCAGAACTTCTGATTTAGTAGTTCCGGGGTTGGGCCCAGGAATTTGCATTTCTACCAACTACCCAGGTGATGCTTGTTCCCAGGGACCACACTTTAAGAACTAAAAAGTATATGTGTGTGTGTATGTACATGTATATATATGTATACATTATATGATACATATGTGATAGCATATTTATATATATATATATAGAGAGAGAGAGAAACTGATAAAGCAAATGTAGCAAAGTGTTAATTGGTGAATCTGGGTAACAAGTATTCATGAATTCTTTACCCTTAATGCAACTTTTCCCTTAAGTTTGAAATTCTTTCAAAATTAAAAATTAAAAATTAAAAATTATACCATGAAACTAAAACTATTTGCTATCTGGGAAAAAGAAAAGTATGAATAAAGTCTCCTTGGGCACTTGTTGTGGGTTTGAGTCATGCTCAATATATAAGAGCCAACTTACTTCCTTCTTGATTCATTATTATCAATACATTACCAATAATAATAATTATCCAAAACAAGACTCACAGAGTCTGAGCACACAGAAGGCTTTCTGAAGTAAAAAAAAAAAGCTTGTGTAAGTGGTTAGAACATGGACTTTGGATCCCAACAGTCCTGGTGTGATTCCCAAATCTGCCATTTACCAGCTCTGTGAAGCTGGGAGTCGTTTTAACCAGGGCTGCTGCATTGTTCCCCAGGAGGCGCCATTTACATAGAAAAAAAGTGGATGATGCTCTCTGTAGTAGTGCCTCAATGCAAGTATTCTGAACCTCAGTTTCCATATCTGAAGAATGGGGAGAATAGTAACACCCAGAGTAGTTATGGAGATTAAATGACAATACATGTGAAGGGTTTAGCACAGTTGCCTGGTCCATAGGAAGTGCTCAAAAAAATGGTAGCAGAATTAAAGATGATAATAATGATCGATATTGGAAAGCATGGATTCTCCAGAAGGAGAGATGATCTCCATGGTCCTGTCTAGTAGTACCAATGCTGTGGTCTGGAGACAGTTCCATGCAACAAAGAAAACATAGACTTTTCTCCTTGTTTATTATTAGTTTTTTCACCTGGGACACCTGATGAAAAGCCATAATTTTAGTTATTTTACTTATGTCAGAGAAGTTTATGATTTTCCCACTCTATGAATAAAAATAGTGTTTTCTTTGAAGTGGGTCACTTGTAGTACCACTTCTTAAAGATATCAAGACCCAGCACCTTGCTGATATACCTCTGCAGGGTTTATTTTTCCCAAGACAGAGTGCACTGAGAATTTTTAGGAAATAAACATTTACTTAGTTATCTACCTGAAAAGCAAATAGGTTATTGCTGGAAAAAGCTATGCCAGGCAGCAAACCCCATTGGCCAGATGAAAATAAAATTAGAGAAGCAAGAAGTTAGTAGACAAGAGAATGAAGTTCAGGACGGAGGTGGGGAAGAATGGTTCAGAGCTGTCTCTGAGTGGCAGCTGTGCACTAGTGTTATATTTCCAGCCAAAAGACCATGGAGAGAAGAGCAGATTGGGGAATCACGAGAACTGCTCTAGTCCTAGCTAGTTCTGTGTCCTCATCTATAAAATGAGGGAGCTGGATTATATCAGGGGTTTCTCAAACTAACTATTTGTTAAGATCAATTTTATGAGAATCCTCAATGAAAATCAAGGAAATGTAGAGTTGCTTTGGGGAAGTTTGGTAGGTGAGTCGAGAGATGACTACACTTACTTCTTAACTCTGGCAGCTCCGGAGGGAACTCAGAGACAATCCAGGGGTTCCTTGGAACACAGATTGAAAACCACTGAACTAAGTGCCTTCCAGCTCAAACACTTCACTCTCCAGCTTTGATCTATTTCCTCAGAGGAATGACTATATTTGACACTTAATTATGTACATTTTTATTCCTCATAATCCTTCATAGCCTCCTTTATCTTCTAACAGCTCTGCATGGAAGCCAT
The DNA here is from genome assembly GCF_028021215.1 of Eschrichtius robustus. Classification (NCBI taxonomy): domain Eukaryota; kingdom Metazoa; phylum Chordata; class Mammalia; order Artiodactyla; family Eschrichtiidae; genus Eschrichtius; species Eschrichtius robustus. The sequence continues at coordinate 51,001,121 of NC_090833.1, forward strand.
TATTTAGCTAGCTTTGTTCATAGGCAAATTATAAATCTTATTTGCCCAAGGGTTTTGAGGGAGACAAGGTCAGGGCCAAGATTTAAAAGCAGCAAGCCTTGCCTCTGGTACCCCGACTGAATAAGAGACTAGCTTTAACAATTGTTCCAACTATTAGTGCCGTAATTCATGCTGATTTTCTCTGATTCAGACTTTTTTGTTTAATCCTAATCTTCCAAATAACTGGCTTTTAGAGCCAGTAGCCATGTATGGTGAACCGGCCATGAAAAATTTCATACAGTTTTATTAGGCTGCAGAGAGGTTTCTGGAAAGCCTAGAGGGAAAGCAGATGGTTTTTTTTTAAAAAAAAAGAATCTTTCCTGGTGAATCTGGGGTGCTTTCCTATAAGAAATTACAGATCATTATTTTCCTTGTTATACCTTTAGTCAGACAGATGGCACAAGACAGAGAACAAGAATTCTAGAGAGTTTCCATGGCAATTGCAGAAGAGCCGTGGCCTATTTGTAGTGATGTGTTGTGCAGTATCTAGGGTGAAGGTAAAATCGCAGGGATTCATTCTGCAACACCCACGGACTTTAAGCTATTCAAAGGGCATTTGTTGAGCCCCTGTTGTCTCAAAAGCAATCTCCTAGTTGTTGGGGGAAGAGAGAGGAATGTCAAAGACAACACATTATTGGCTTTTCCCTTTAGAAGTATACAATATTGAGTGACATATGTATGGATAATATAAGAGCACTAATGAAATCAGTGAATTTTTCATTAATATAAGGTTTTCTTTAAACAGGTGTTGTCCACTTAAGCAGCGGCAAGAATACAATCCTCGTAAACTGGGTTAACAGCAGCTTCTTTATTTGTGCACCATGTATGAGGCCTTGCAGCCCTGTGACTCAAAGTCTGGGTTCTGAGCCAGACTGCCTGCGTTCATATCCAAGCACTGCTGTTTCTTAGTTGGTTGACCCTCCATAAGTTATTTAAGTTTGCTGTTTCTCAGTTTCCTCATCTATAAAAATAGGAATAATAATGGTATGTAACTCAAAGAGTTGTTAAGAGGATACCATGAGTTAACGCACAAAAAGGGCCTGGAACAAGGTAGGTGTTCCATACGTGTTAAATATTAGCAAGAGGTATAAGCCCTCAATGCAAATGTATTCACTAATTTGCAAATGTATTCACTAATTTGCAAATGTATTCACTCATTTTTAGGCCAAGCTCATCTGGCCTGAAGTAGGGAAAGAGTAGAGTAGTTAAGATGATACTATTAACTGGCTCTATGACCTTTGGCAAACAACTTAATGTCCCTGAGCCTCATTTCCCTCATCTGTAAAATAGAGAATGCTGTAGTCACCTGTTGTGGTCGCCTTGCAGAAATGAAATGGACCCCTCACCCAAAATTTATGCCACACAGATGCCAAGAGGGTCTGAAAAGGTTTATAACTCACGTAAGGAGGCTTTTTGGGGAGAGTAAGGTGGGTTCCCAAGCAGGTGCAAGAACGGTTTAGGGAAACAAGGAAAGGACACTGGATTTGAGGTTCTATAATGAGGGGGTGGGGCTGGAGTGAAGGCTCCCTCTTGCAGCTGGGGTTTAAATGGTTCGAATTTCCCAATAGCACCAAAGTAGGGAGCACTTGAGGTTTTTTTTAATAAACTTGCCAAGATGTGGGGGAGAAGGGCAAGGGGCCTGGGGGGCTTGACCGCTGTCAGCAGCTAAGCGACAAAAATGGGGTCAGATTCTTTATTATACCACCTTAGAGTGTTGTTGTGAGGATTAAATGAGATTATACACAAACAGCCTTTAACTCAGTGTCCGGGAAACAATAAATACTCAATAAATGTTACTTTTTGAAATTAAAAGTTTCTTTTTTTAAAAAAAAAAAAAACCCTCAATTTTTAAAACTTGCCAAAAAATGCAAGAAGCAACACCTGTTTTTCCTTTTTCTATTTGTTTACACTAGATGCATTTTTTAAAAGAAAGCTTCAACATCATCGCTACATGTGAAGAAACAATTACTTGCAGTCTCCAGCAACGAAAAGGCTGTATTCTAAGAATTCTGTTTTAAGTTGTCACTTGGAACACTTTTCCCATAGAAACAATGTTAAAAATAGAGTTAAGTCTCCAGAGGGATGCTCAAATTCCTCCTAAACTATAATATAACTAAAATAATCCTTGATAGAGCAGGGAACTCTGAATCCTAGGCATGTGGGCCTCTCAGAACCCCAAGCTCTCCCAGGTCAAGGCAACCCCGGGTGAGACCGGACCCTAAGGCTTCTGGAATCTTGATTTGGAGGAACTGGCTGAATGGGAGCTGAACAGCACAGTGTGGCGGGCAGGGGGCCCGTATGCAATTATGGCCGCACTTCTTGAGACTCTCTAAATCAAACCCTGATGGGATTGTCTTCTGGGGACTCAGGGCTGTCTCACATCCCTGTGGGTGGGGTGGGGCTTGTCCTGAAGGGAAAGGATGCTCCAACTCTCAGCCATCCTAGAGAGGGGTTGATCCAGGGGCAGGACGCTCTGGCGGTGGACCTTAGACTAGGGGGAGGGGAAAACATGATTCTATTTTCTGGGGGCAAATTCTGAGGTGTGGGGAAGCCTGGAGTGGGTCGTTCCGCAGAACTGTCTCTGGTCACATGGAAAAGGCCAGGACTAAGCCCTGAGCCAGCTCAGGAATCAACACTAAGATGCTTATGGGCCTCTGCCGGAGAGGGAACATTCCCTCTGTGCCCTCTCTCTTTTTTACCTATACTAATGGTTATTGCTCGGTTCTTCTGGGCTGTGGGGAATTACGGGTGATACTGGGTGGAAGAGATAGCAGCAGCGATGTGAAGGAAGAGGATCTGGATGGAAGACGGAGACCTTCAGAGGGAAGGGCAGTCTAGGGTCCGCTGAATGGGCCAAGGACAGCCCGGCAGATTTGCAAAAGAGAATTATACTATCAGTGCGTTCCACAGACACCCTCCATGCGAAACACTTTATCTTTATGAACACACTCAAGCCTCCTAATCACCCCCTGATGTACTATTACCATCCCATCTTACAGATGGAGAGAATGAGATGTGGAGAAGTTAAATAACTTGACTAATGATCAGACAGCTAGTAAGTGGCAGTGCCAGGAATTGAACCTAAGTGGCTTGGCTACTGAGGCTGGGCCCTTAAACGCTATACTTTCTTCTCTCACACACAGAAGCATTCACCAGGTGCATTCCCAGAAATGCGTGGAGAAGTATACATGGCAAAAGGCTAGGTCCCCTGCTAGGAAGCAAGGTGGGGGTGGGACATCTGTGAGTCAAAGGGGTTTCATGTTCTGGTATGATTAGGACATGCAGGCTATATGCCTTGCTCACGTTCTGAAGTTTCTGTGCAGATACGTCAGATGTTGTGATGGATGCCAGACATAAATAAACGAGCAAGATTTGGTCCCTGCCCTCAAGATGTTCTCACAGTCTTATGAGGGAAACAAAGAAGCAACTGAAAAAGCCGTAAAAATGTGTCTGCATGGCCAGAAGCCCGGGACCCAGCCTTGACCCCATATGGAGTCCATTACACCCTATCGATGCCTTCATTTCTCCCAGCCAGTCTCTTCCCCTCTGCCTGGTGGACACTGAACAGCCACAAGACTCACGTGAAGCCAATCCCTGTCTCCCCGGACCCAGCAAAAGTCCACAATAGTATCCTGGGTTTCCCTCTTGTAACAAAGCTCAACACCCGAGCTTTACTTGTCCAGGATCTTTCTTCCCACTGGATGGTAATTGCCTTGTCTGTCTTGTTACACCGAGGACAGTGTAGATGCTTCATAATCATTTGTCAGTTAAATAAATAAATGAAGTTAGTTTAACATAAGCAAACTCCATGTGTAGAAGGTATGAGATAAACAATGAGAACCCCTTGATAAAGCTGAAAATTTCTGAAAAACTTACTTGATATCCAGGAGTACGATTGTCCTACAGGCACTTTGGGCTGGTATCTCTATCTAGTTTTTCATAATGAAAATTTTTACACGTGAGCGTAATGTGTGTATGTTTAACTTATCAGGATTTTTTTTTCAAGTAATCACCATCTGGCTGGAATTTTTAACCAAACTCCTATCAATTGGGCAGTATTATTTTTTTAATAAAATCATTGTTGAGAGAATTTATAGAAGAGTTCATTATTAATGTTCTTCTGACAACATGCCATGGGATAAAAACATTTGATGCTCATTGTTTTAAAACATTTCCTTTACTTATTATTCATATAAACATACCACCAAAGCCTCCTATTATTCCATTAAATACAACCATGTTATTCGGTCTTTCATAACCAGTGATATGAGGTGAAGCGACTTGCCTGCCTCCATGTTAGTAACTGAGTTGAAATGCAACATTCCAGGCCGTAAGTTCTGACCTTACTTACTCCTAAGGCTGTGGCCCACAAGGTGCTGGTCTAAAGAAGGATGACCCTTGGAAAAGTAAGACTTAGAATAAGCATAGAAATTACTTCATCAGCCATTTACGAGGGCTAAGTGAGCTAGTAGGGGACAATGCCTGACACATGGTAAGCAATCATTAATTGCTATTATCAAATCATTAAGTAGCTATTATTAATGTTCCCTCCAGAGCCAGTTGCTATCTGCTCCATGATTGCAGGGATTTTTGTTTGTTTACTGCAAAATCACAAGTGCCTCTTAAGACTAGTACCTGGCATATAGTAGGGACTTAATACTTGTCGAATATTAGTTAACGTAACTTTAAGCCAACCTAACCTACTCATGTACCAGGCAGTTGATGGATACCAGGACTATCCTTACCTCATTTCCTTCCCTTGATCCCATTTAAGTTCAGTTCTGCCCACCTCCTGACCACTGACTCTCTCCAGTTTTCATCCCTGTTCCTTCCTTTGGACTTTCACACTTACCCTGATTTCTTTGGACTGACCAAGTTACTCCATAAGGAGTGTCACCCTTTGGCTCTTTCCTGCCTGGTTGTCTAAGGGAGAAAAGCCTGCCCCATCTTTCATCTTGATAACAAACTACCGCCAGCCTCACTGATTTTTTTCAAATGTTTATCACCTATGCAGCAGGCAGTGTTCCAGGCCCTAGAGACACTGGTGAATGAGAAAGGCAGGTTCCCTTGCCTTTGTGGGATTAAGCTAAAACCACCATGCTCTTTGTCCTTTTTATTTTATTGAGACCCAGAGGTGCAAAGAGACAGGGCGAGTTTCATCTAACGAACAGGCTGCAGATTCACGAAGGGTGAGAACCATGGCTAAACTGAGGAGGCGTCCAGCTCTGGCCTCTCTGCAACACCCTCTCCAAAGCAAGTGCGGACAAAAGAATGTCGGCTGCCGCTTCGGTAAACAAGGAATGTTGCCCCCCATCAAGCCATAATCCATTGCAGCTGCCCCTAACTGGGTGCACTGAGGAGGATCCACTGTGGAGAAAAACAGGATACTGGCCCTAGATAGTTAAGATGCATATCTAAGGAAGAACTTCAACGACCCCAGACTCTTGCATCCTCCCATACACAGACAAGCTCTGAAATCATTAACTTGAGACGTCTATTTTTGTGATTAGCAGTCATCTTTTGATGTTCAACCCTATGAGTTGTCTTCGGTTTTTGTTTTTGTTTTTTTCTCCAAGCAAAAAACTCCTATATATCCTGGTTCCTCCCTAACCTCTTTGGAGCAGTTCCTTGGAGTTATCTGAGAGGCTGTCTCCCAGGCCATAGTCCTCAGTAAGGTCCCCAAATAAAACTTAACTTACGTCCTTCAGGTTGTGAATTTTTCTTCAGTCGACAGTGTATTCCTTTAGAATCCTTGTACCTTAAATATCATGGAGTATGCCCCTTTACTTTCAATCCCGAGGACCTACTTGTTGCTGACTACTAAATACCTCACACCTGAGAGCCCAGGTGACCTTCATTTCAGTCTCCCACGACCAACACCTCACACCAGCCTTTAATCTCCAAAATTACACGGCGGGTTGTCGAAAGCTAATTCCCGCTGAAACTCCGTGGTAACGCTAAAATATGCCCCACGAGCTCTTTTAAAAGTTCACCTGTGCACACAGATTCCACTTTGTATTTCCAGATATTTGGTTGTTTGAGAAGACGCCAAAGTTTTACCTCATCACAATGATGCCCCATGTGAGTGAACTACGTGCTAAAAGTCCCTGGACTTTTCTTAATAAGCTTAGTACTTGGTAGATGATTACTGAGGCAATCTCCGCAGCTTGACTGTTGTTCTCAATTTTTTGTGGGTGTGTGGATAAGGGGGGTGGCAGGGGGAGCATGTTAAAAATAAAGCGCTTTGAAAGCTGTAAGTTCTTTATAGTCATAACAACAGTATGAATTTTTAAAAGGTAAATTGCATGCTGATTACAATAAATTACAGTAAAATTTCCCCCACACTCTGCAAAATTTACAGAATAGTATGGAACTAGGTATGGCTTTTGCCAATAAATCTGTGTTTAAAAGTTGGATGCCCCTGGTTGTCATTGCTTTATCAGCCTGCATTTCCTCAGGAGACACACAAGAACCAAATGAAAATCATCTCTAAATGTCACACATTTGCATTATAATAACACTGGCTATCACTTATGTAGAGCTTCCTGTATCCCAGGTGCTGCTTTATGCCCTTGACATAGGTTAACACATTTAATCCTCACAACAGCCTCGGGAGGTAGGTGTTATTCATATCCTGGTGAAACTGAGGCACAGAGATGGTCAGAAACATTATGCAAGGTCATGCCCGCATGATATTTGCTACAGCCAGTACACCTCAGCTATTAGGTACTGAATTTTTTTTTAAGTTGATGAAGTTTTTTTAAAACTTAAGTTTATTTCAAAAGGAAACTTCACGTCTCTTAACTGTAGGTGGAAAATCAGTATCACTTGCCATAAATAGGAGGTAACTATGAAAACGGATAGAATTCATGCAAAACAATGTTACTAACATCTAGCTTGATTCTCTTGCCTGCCAAGATCAGAGATTTGCTTTCTCTTTGTTAAGAAGGAGCAGGGGAGTGGAGAGAAGCAGGTGTTACTGAGGTGTTAAAAATATATTAAAACCAAAACACAAGACAAAACAAATAACAAAAAGTAAAATTTAAAGTATGCATTAATGCCATAATAAAACTTAACTTGACTTTCTCCTTAACATAATTATAATGAATAAAAGACTCTCAAACATCATTTTATTACTATATGCTCTGGATTCCAAATCTGATTTTGTCCCTTCCTTGCCCTGTGTCATCTGACTGCCCTGAGCCTCAGGTTTCTATCTGAAAATGAGAACAACCTCAGAGGTGCAGACATCACATATACACAAAGCCAGGCACACAGTAGGCACTCAATAAGTCACTATGATCAATGGTCACTTCTTAAAAAGACTATAGTTCTGTGCTTGAAATAAAGCACAGGTGTGGGATCTCACTTGTCCTTGCTTCAGGAGAGCAGGGGTGGGCTAAGCGTCGGGTGGGTGTGACAATTCACATTCAGCAGAGGCAGGGTAAAGATGCTTGGAGGGCTACTGATCTGGGGAATCTGCTTATCTGCTAGGGGTCCTAAGGAGCAGATAGGAAGGAGAGATGGGAAAGTTCAATTTTGAATATCTTAAAACTGTTGGAAAACAAGGGAGATCACAGAATCCACTTCCCCTTCGGGTCATGGGTCAGGACACTGAGCCTTTGGGTTGCAGGACCCTGCCTATGGACCCTAAGCAGTGAGGGGCAGCCAGACCTAGGCCCCTCCAGACACTGTGCTCTTCCCACCTGATGCCCCATCGGCCTCCTTCTCCTGAACCAATCGGTGGCTCCAGGCTCTGAAAGCTGGAAGGCTCTGAAGACCTATGACCCATATTTCCATAGTCTGGGTCCCGCGGTCTTAATTTCCAAAATGATCATTGGCTCCAATGCTATCTACTAATTTGCTAAAACGTTTGTAGCCTCTCTTAGAAAGCCAGAAAAATGTGACTTTTTTGCCAACCCCTGATCACATCAATTTTCGAAAAAACAAAACAAATCCATATCAAGGGGAAATAGTTCCACTTGGGGCTTTGGTCTGTCTCAAGACAATTTTGATTCCCTCAAGACAGCATGTGCTGAGTCACATGCTATGAAAAACAGCCTGGCCTTACAGCTCCCTCTTCAATGGAGAAAGACAGTGAGGGAAAACAAAAGAAGAGGGTGAGGGACAGACAGGTTACAAACCCAGCGCTGAGTGGTACAACCAGGTTCCAGAAAAATCAGGAATGGGAAGTCCCCAACCTTCTCTCAGCCAGAAGGGCTGGGTGCGGGTGCCTATGGACTCGGGGAGAAGACAGAGGAGGAGAATTTAGGCCCAGGAAAAACATCATGTAGTGGTACTGGCTGTGATGAATGCATGGAGCATTAAATCCCATGTCCATACTCATTCCTGGAACTCCTCAAGAAGATGTGGATCCTTTGGGGGCAATAGTTTTTTCATACAGGGGTAGCAAACAGAAGCCCATAAGGGCCCGGCTGGGAAGGTAAATGAGTGAGACACTGGCAAGGTGGGATCAGGGAACAGGAGGGCACCCCACCTGTCTCTTTAAAATGGCAGCAGAGGGCATTATTCACAATAGCCAGGACATGGAAGCAACCTAAATGTCCATCGACAGATGAATGGATAAAGATGTGGTATATATATATATATATATATATATGTATATATATATATATACACACACACACACATATATGTGTGTGTATATATATATATATATATATATATATACACACACAATGGAATATTACTCAGACATAAAAAAAGAATGAAATAATGTCATTTGCAGCAACATGGATGGACCTAGAAATAATCATACTAAGTGACGTAACCTTCTTTAGAAGGAATCTAATATGTGATACAAATGAACTTATATACAATATAGAAACAGACTCACAGACATAGGAAACAAACGCATGGTTATCAAAGGGGAAAGGTGGTGAGGAGGGATAAATTAGGAGTTTGGGATTAGCAGATACAAACGACTATATATAAAATAGAGAAACAGCAAGGTCCTACTGTATAGCACAGGGAACTATATTCAATATTTTGTAATAAGCCATAATGAAAAAGAATATGAAAAAATATATATGTATAAAGGAATCACTTTGCTGTACGTTGGAAACACAACATTTTAAATCAACTATACTTCAGTTTTTTAAAAAAGGCAGCTGAGGTGCAGCTCCTTGATTGTTATCATGCAGGACCATGGATGCAGAATCGCCGTGATGTGTCGGTTATTAAGCTGTTATCTATTCTTCTACACTCAGTTTAGCGATGCTGGGGCCTTTCTCTTTTGTCAGCTGCCTTCCTGGTAGGTTCTGCCAGAAGAGGGCACTAGAGGGAGGCTGGATGGCAGGAGACAGGAGGGAGCAAGTCCCTTGTGCCTGTTTGCTTGTTGGAACCGCCAGCCTCACCCCAGCAGTTACCTTCACGCCAGCAGCAACATCTGGTTTCAGATGCCAGCTTTCTTTCCCACTCCCAGAATCAGCCTGTGTCCACACAAAGGAACCAGCAGCTGCCCCAGGGGCTCCCACCTCCTCACAGGGGGCTCCTCCTCCTCCCCAGCTCCACAGACCCCACTTCTCTGAGCCCCTGGGTTTTGATAACCCCTGCTTATTCCCTTCATTCAGCCAACCCCAGGAGCAGTGGCTCCTTCCTGCGGTTACGACATGTGGTTACCACGATGTCCCCCATTTTTACTTTTCAGCCTCCCCTACACTTGTTTAATGACCCCACTACATTCAATCTCTGTTGAAATACCCAGTGTGGGTTTTGTTTGCCTGACTGGACTCTGACTGATTCACCAGTTCTTTTGACTTTAGGAGAAGCTAAGTAGATTATTTTATGGAATCACTCATTTTTTTAAACACTGTGGAAAGAGAAACATGTATCTGAAGACCAAATTCAGCCTTGGAGCCAATGCAGCGGTATACCCTGAGATGAGGGCTGCCGCGTCCCTTGCCAGTTGCTGGGATTATCAGCTATGGGCAGCTCACTGCTCTCCCCATCCCCAGGAACTGCCCTCCGCTGAAGGGAACTACCTGACCTGGTCCAAGAATAAGCCCCTTCCCAAGGACAGCCTGTGGCCAGTGACCGGCTGATATAGGGAAACAAAGGCCTGGCCCCTAGCTTCCTTTTGGGACACCTCTGGAGGGCCATCCAGCTGCAGAGATCCCTGCAGGATTGGCTAAGGCCTTTGGGTCGCAGCCCCATCGTGGGACAGCTTTTCCCCTTGCCCAATTCTGCCTTTTTCACATCCTTACTTGTACAGCCCCCAGAGCACTCCCTAATGAACGTGCATGCAGCTGTCTATCACAGAGCCTATTTCCACGGAACCCAAACTAAGCCAAGGCTGCATTAGTTTGGTGTACAGAGCATCGCACTCACACAGGAAGCATGTGAAGAAAGAAAAACAATTAATTCACCAAGACATATTCCACTGGAAAGAGGGCAGTGTAGAGAGAGAAAATAATTAGAAGAGTCCACATAAAATAAGATGTGGACTCTCACATGAGTGAAGACAAGGCGAATAGTCCCCAGAGGCAGAATGGTCATTAAGAGCGTGGTGACTTCCCTGGAGCTTCTTTGGGAACCACAGCAGACATCCTTCCCCAAAGCCAAGAAGACACAGCAGCCACCTCGGCCTTTTCTGTCTCTGAACGGACAGAGAAGGGGAAACACTGCCAGGGACTTTATTTAAACACAGTTTGAACTCGCTCCAACAGCAGAGGTCTCCCCATGGCCTAATGGGGGAACAAGTGGGTGTCCTGTATCTGGCCAGTGGCTTGGAAAGGTAGGAAAAGGCCTGTGCTTCCTCTTTGTTGAGCAGAGCTGGGGCTCCAGGGATGGAGACACCGGCAGAGTCCCCGCAGGTGTGCAGGCTCTTCGCCAGCAGCAGGAAGGAGCCTCCCTTTCACATCTCCTGCACTGGTTGGTGCAGAAGGGAAGACGGACCCCGAGTAAGGCCTGGCCTTTGTAGTTTCTACAGGATGCAGTATGTGCGCCTCCATGGCCTGTCCCAAGGTAACTTTCTTGGGAACGTGAAGTGGCTGTTTTTTTTTTTTTTTAATTAAAGTATAACATGTCCCTTTCCCTGCTAGCTCCCTTCTGTAGCTCACCCATGTTTGTCTGATCAGCAGGCTGGTTGGAATCACGTCAAAGGGGACATGTCGGGAGGCAGGGGTCAACCACGCTGTAATATTTAACTATATTACTTAAAGCAACTGGAGAAAACTCACTTTAATTTTCAACTTCAAAGAGAGGCCAAGGCCAAGGGGATGATTGTAGTATCCCCTGGGGACAGACTGAGGACTAACATGTTGAAGGGCATGAAAAGTAAAATAAGTGAGGCCTCCATTATCAGGAGTCAGTGGCCTTGCTGCCTCCTCTCTGTCTGTAGGCCTGAGGTTGGCAGGGGAGCAGAAGAGACAGAAAAAGAATGATAGGCAGTAGAAGGCAGAGAGAGAATCACGCCACTTCAGGTGTCACTGAGTCAAATCTCTGAAGGTGTGTTCTGATCATCAGAGAGACAGAGAAGTCCGATGGGGATGAACTATTTCATTGTAGGGATGTGATTAGCCAGCAACTTACTATCAGATGAGTAGCACAGCCAGACTCCTGGTGAACACACGCTTCTGTTAGACAGATGAAGTTCAGCTGGAGTTGATAGCCCTTATCTGGAATATCAAAGAAGTCCAAACCTCCCAGAATAGGTCACATGGCAACGTTCCACTTTCAGGCAATCAGGTGTTCTTTTGAGGATGTAACATCACAACTGGCCACCATAATTATTTAAAGAAATGTCTTAAACACAGTCTTCTTCAATCTATTCAAAAAGAATGATTGAGCCACTACTGTATACCAGACCCTGGGCATGGCACTGTGGTTCCAAGGCGAAGAGGCATAGCAGATGCATTCTTGGCCTTGATGGAGCTTAGAGTCTCATGGGGAATATAGACCTTAGAACAAGTAAATAATTACAATTGTGCTATGTGTTATGTTGGAAGGACCTAATCTTACTCAGGAGCCAAGGAAGGCCTCCCTAAGGAGGTGACAGCCTTCTGAGACGTCAAGGAATAAGGGAAGGTTGGATACATTAAGAGATGAGGGGAGAAGAGGGCTCCTGGAAAGAAAAGCATCTCCAGAGACCCAAACATGAGGTGGTAGGGTACGTATGAAAGGCTGAGAGCAGCCCCAGATGGGAAGCCATGAGGGAGAGACAGGGGAGATGGTCAGGGACCAGTTACGGAGCACCTTTCAAGCCAGACTGATTTGTGGCTTTACCCTTCGATTTTAGTAGGGCAATGCCATGGTTAATAGATCCCTCTGTCTGCAGAGTGAAGAATGGATTGGAAAGGGCCAAGAGACGCTGTGGAGAGGCCAGTTAGGAAGCAAATGCGCTTGTCCAGAAGGGAGATGACAGTAGTTTGCATCAGGATGGTAGCATGTAAGGGAGAGGGGTGAAAGTTATTGCAAAAATACCTTTTTGAAAGGTATATAGGCATGAAATAAAATTTAGAGACAGAGAATGTAGTGTGTGAAGGGCCAAGAATGACTCCCAGGGTTCCAGTTTGCCTAGTGGGTAGATGGCCATGAAAGATGGGTAGATGGCTGATGAAAGAAACAAAGGAGGTTTGGAGCTGGCAGTCGGGTGGGGATGGGAGCAGGCCTGGAAGGGATGATGGCAAAAGGAGCTTTGACTGTGAATTGCTCTGTGCTTTCTGAGGGGACATGTTAAGCAGGCAGTTGAAGATATGGGTTTGGAATTGATATAGATAGACAAGTAAAGACAGAGGTTTGGGAGTCAAAGAAATAAATGAGACCATATACACCTGTGGCTCTCAAACTTTTTTGATGAGGATCTACAATAAGAAATGTATTTTACATCACACACACACACCCTCCAGAAACAAATTACCCTGAACAATTCTCACCTCCACCACGCGTGATGTCCGGTGATTGTCTGTTCTTTTTCCCTGTGCTGGTCAAAACTTCTATGTTGATTTAATGGCCTTACAATGGGTTACTACCCACGGTTTGAATACTTTAATTTAGAGAACGCATGATAAGAAGAAAAGAGGGTCTAAAAAATCCTTCAAGCTTTTAAAGCTCATCTGTATTCTTCTCTGCAAAGGCTTCTGTAGTCTCACCATTTAAAATTAATCATTCTTCCCTCTATGTTCCTCTAATGCGATGCTTATACTAGTTTGGAACTTATTTTCCTTTGCCTTATGGTTGCTTTTTTGCATGTCTCACACTAAGTTTTCTAAGGACAAAGACCATGCCTTACTCTCTGTGCTCCCCCCAGCACCAAGGTGCAAACCTGGTAAGAGTTAATGCCACTCACCAAATATTTCTGGCTATTAGAGTCTTCTGGGTCTATAGCAGGTTTTCACTTCTTGGTCCCCTATGGTTGGTTGGGGACATGTGGCCAATTAGCACCAATGAGTTGTAAGTAAAGTGATGTGTGACACATCTGGGACAAAATTTAATCACCAATGCAAGACCCTTTAGGTCATCTTTCTTCTTGGCTGTTGTGACTGTTCATGCTCTAGAGAATAGTTCCTCCCTCAGCTGGGATAATGTCAACTTATAACAGAGCCCCAGCTAATCTATGATGGCCATGGTGAGTGAACAAGAAATAAACTTTTGTTATTGAAAGTCACTGAGATCTGGAGCTTGCCACAAAGCAAAGCCTACCCCTTCCTGATTGATACACTAGTAAATGGTAATACTGTGAGTCTAGAATTTTTACAAAATCCATTAGAAGCAGCAATCAATGTCTATCACTTGTAAATTAATCAAGTAAAATCACCAGACTTAAACAGAGCTGTCAAGAGAGGCACTGATATACAATGAAGAGTGTAGGATATAGAGCCCATTAGGGTTTGCAGACAGGCCCTAAATGACCTTGGTAACTGATTCTCTCAGAACTTAGCATCCTCCGATCTCGAATGGAGCTTATGATATTTACCTTGTGGTATTGTTGCAAGAATTAGAAATAGTAAATGAGTGGTACCTGGTACATGGTGGTACTCAACATGGTGGTACTCAAATTGTTATCACAATTGTTTTAGGTGTTTTCCACGTTGGACCATGAGATGTGAGAAACTATATATATTTCAATTTAAACCAAGGTATTCACTGCTAACTCTTTCCTATTCATCAGCAGCAAGTTGTCCTCACCAATCTTCTTTCACTCATCTTTCAAAAAAGAAATAAATGTGGGCCCCTATTGATTTTTAAAATCTATGAAACTATTATATGTGAAGAGATGACAATTTACGTATAAACATCACTTCTCATTTAGGGAAAGGAACATTTTAATAAATTATTCAACTTTATGCTTGCTAGACACCAGTGACTCATAGTAAATAAATAGATGCATTGAAAAAAGGGAAAGAGGGACTTCCCTGGCAGTCCAGTGGTTAAGACTCCACACTTCCATTGCAGGGGGCACGGGTTCGATCCCTGGTCAGGGAACTAAGATCCCACATGCCTCATGGCATGGCCAAAAAAAAAAAAAAGGGCAGGGGGTGAAAGAGAAATAAAATAAGACTGGATTTGTTTTTCAGTTTTTGTGGATAGAAAATGGGAATCATCAGCTTTTGAGGCTCCCAGTTATATTTATAAAATTTGAAAAAATAATTCTAGGTTTGATGATATGTGAGTATAATGTTGTCTTATGCCTTCTTGATTTGATTTCCAATACTTGTTCAAGTGTAGTGAACTATTCATCCCAATACGCTTCCATAAAGGTTTCTAACAATCTGAATGTCACAATCCCATGAGAGTTTACGGTTCCTATCATGGCATTTTCACTACTTGATTACACTCCTGGCTGTGAGGAGACGTGACTTCAGTCTCTCAACATAAACAGAATGACTCATCCTTCTGAGGCAGTAAATAGCAACTTGGGTAGATCAACACCATCTTTATACTTCTTACTACACCTGTAACTTAGAAACACATCCCTTCTGGAGTATTTTATACATATTGTGACATGTGCTGAAAGAAACATAGTGCTCCAAAGATAAGTTCTTATTTCTAGGGCTTTAGAAAGAGAGAGGAAAATCTCAACATCCATATTTCCCAGTCCAACTAAGGATCAACTTCTTTTTTTTTTTTATTGAGGTAAAATTGGTGTATAACATTTTGTTAGTTTCAGGTGTACAGCATAATAATTCGATCTCTGTATGTACTACAAAGTGATCAACACATAAGTCTAGTTGCCATTCATCACTATTCAAGTGACACCCTTCACCAATTTTACCCACACCTTACCCACCCACTTCCTCCCCTCTGATAACTACCAACCTGTTTTCAATATCTGGGTGTTTGTTTTGTTTTTTAGATTCCACAGGCAATTGAAATCACACAGTATTTATCTTTCACTGCCTGACTTATTTCACTTAGCATAATACCCTCAAGGTCCATCCATGTTGTCACAAGATTTCCTTCTTTTTGTGGCTGAGTAGTATTCCATTGCGTGTATGTGTGTGTGTGTGTGTGTGTGTGTGTATATATATATATGTCACATACTCTTTATTCATTCATCCGTCAGTGGACACTTAGGTTGCTTCCATATCTTAGCTACAGTAATTACTGCTACAATGAGCCTAGGAGTGCATATATTTTTTCAAATTAGTGGGGGTTTTTTCCCTTTGGATATATTCCCAGAAGTGGAATAGCTGGATGATATGGTTGTTCTATTTTTAATTTTCTGAGGAATTGCCATACTATTTTCCATAGTGGCTGCACAAGGATCAACTTCTGTAATAGCACAGAAATGTAGGAGAGGGGGAATCAAATAAAAACACAGGAATGCACACATTTAGTGTTCTCTGTTCCCAGATCAACCTTCCTCCCTGCTTTCTCTCTCCACCTGCTACCCCAAGTCTCTACATTTGTTCTCACCTGTTCAACTGAAAAAAAAAAAAAAATCAGATTGAATCAGGAATGCTTATGAACTGCTACCTGCCAGACATTTCAATTAGTCTTAAGGATCTACAAAGCTGACATTTTTCTCTCTCCTCAAGGACCTTATGATTTAGTGGTGAAGAAAGAGAAGAAAATTAATATATATACTCCAGTATGGTGAACTATGAAGGCTCATTCATTAAAAATAATGTTTTCGAGGGCTTCCCTGGTG
Organism: Eschrichtius robustus; assembly: GCF_028021215.1. NCBI lineage: Eukaryota > Metazoa > Chordata > Mammalia > Artiodactyla > Eschrichtiidae > Eschrichtius > Eschrichtius robustus. The sequence goes on from NC_090833.1 coordinate 51,017,274, forward strand.
GCACAGTGGTTGAGAGTCTGCCTGCCAATGCAGGGTACACGGGTTCGAGCCCTGGCCTGGGAGGATCCCATGTGCCACGGAGCAACTAGGCCCATGAGCCACAACTACTGAGCCTGCGCGTCTGGAGCCTGTGCTCTGCAGCAAGAGAGGCCGCGATAGTGATAGGCCCGCGCACCGCGATGAAGAGTGGCCCCCGCTTGCCGCAACTGGAGAAAGCCCTCGCGCAGAAATGAAGACCCAACACAGCCAAAAATAAATATAAAAATAAATAAATAAAATTAACAACAACAAAAGATAATAATAATGTTTTTGAAAACATATGTTGTTCTACTCATACACTCAGAAAAAATATGGGGATCAAATTGGCAGGCTGAGCACACCTGTCTGCTTTTCCTTCCCCACTAAATTCCACTGAAATACCAAACAAGAAAAGTTACAATCAAAGATCAGATAATGTGAAGATATTATCCTGGAAAACAGAGCAAAGATAGAATTGGATTGAACGAGCAATAAAAGCAGGGGGAAGAAAGCCAGCAGAAGGACACTGCGAAGGTAACAGCTGTTTTGTGCACTTTCTAGAGGAACTTCAAGCTCAGGGTTAACAGTACAGTGTAGGGAGGGGCCTTGTCAATAATTATCTGGTAAATAAACTAAAAGATTGTATTATGAACTGAGGGGCTTATCATGATCCACGCATGTCCATCATATGCTGAAGTTCTGGCACAAATGACATCTGCTCCTATGTTAAAGCCTCAGCAACTGCTTCAACCGGTGAAGTTGGGTGGTCTCCTATCGGAAGGGCTGACTCTGGACAGAGAAGTAGGGCAGAACTTGATAACTCTACCCGTATAACAACAAGAATTAGAGTGGGAAGAGGTGACAAGAAAAAGAAACCACAAGATGCTTCTGATATAAGACGTTCCCAGACCTCGTACGCTGGGGAGAGGCATCTCCCACACGAAGATAATCTACCTGCGTGTCTGCAACATTCTACTCTACACACCCTAGAAGCTGGCTCTTTAGTCAGAACCTTCATTCACTGGGATGATTATTGCAGCCATAAAATAGAAAAGCAGCCTTGTGAAAGAAATACACAGACTTCTGGATTACTGAAAATAGAATCACCATTACTTAAAATTGGGCTGAATATTCAAACGGGCTGTTGAGCGGCACCCCGCAGGCCTACAAGGCCTGTACTCGCCCAGCTTCAAGACCGAAGAAAGAGCCCGGGGTCAGCGACAGAGACATCAATGGTTTAACCGACGGGGGAGCTTACTTGTCTGAAGCAAGGTCCTGGAGTGACACCCCACTGTGTGCGGCCAACGGCGGGCAGGACAGCATGACAGGCTTTGCTCCCGGGGGAGGGGAGATCGCCAGTTATAGAGGGACTGACAGCAGGTGCGCTCACTGGTTACCAGGGAAACCGGCAGAGGGCACGCCCCTTACTGCCCTCTTGATAAGAACAATCATCAGCTGGGGCCTGGGGCGAGTATGTAAAAAGGAAGTCAGTCAGGTGAGCAGCGTGTAGGTGAAAGCTGGCACTGGTCAGGCAGGGGATGTACAGAGACCAAGAGAACAGCCACCTTGGGTGGCCTGACCATACATGGGCACAGATGAATATTATTTTAATGAGCTGCAACATTGGGCCGAGGAGCTCTTTCAAAACAGTGCAAAGATATAAAGATATTTCCAGAAGCTACTACATCTGTCTAGAGAGTTTTGTAATGGAGGGAACAAAGGCATTAGATGGAAGGGCATTCAAAATTCAGAGAGGACTATTTTTCAGAGCTGAAGAAATATTATGAAGTCATGGGTTTTTATGTAATTTATTTGTTTCTATTCATTTCAGTTTTTGAAACTTTGGGTTCCAGGTTGCCCCATCTTGGGCTAGTGCAGTGGTTCTCAACTAGGGACAATTTTGATCCCCAGGAGACATTCACCAATGCCTGGAGACATTTTTGATTGCCATGACTGAGTATCTAGTGGATAGAGGTCAGGGCTGCTATTAAACCGTGTACAACAGGGCACAGGTAAGCCCCCACTGCAAAGGATTATTTGGTTCAAAATGTCAATATGTAGTGCAGAGGATGAGAAACCTCAGGCTAGTAAGGGCCCCTTCAGGTTTGCTCCTACACCTCTTAGGCATAACTCCTGGAGTTTTTGTTAGTTTCCTTGTTTTGGGGGTCACTATTATATCTCCTAGGTCTTCTGCCCGAGACCTAGAATCAACCATTTTTTTACAAAGATGGTTGGGGCTTCCCTGATGGCGCGGTGGTTGCAAGTCTGCCTGCCAGTGCAGGGGACACGGGTTCGAGCCCCGATCTGGGAAGATCCCACATGCCGTGGAGCAACTAGGCCGGTGAGCCACAACTACTGAGCCTGCACGTCTGGAGCCTGTGCTCCACAACAAGAGAGGCCTCGATGGTGAGAGGCCCGCGCACTGCGATGAAGAGTGGCCCCCGCTCGCCGCAACTGGAGAAGGCCCTCACACAGAAAGAAAATGAAGACCCAACACAGCCATAAATAAATAAATAAATAATAAGTAAATAGCGTTCCCTTAAAAAAAAAAAAAGATGGTTATTTTTGTTTTGTTTTGTTTGTTTGTTTTGGTGAGAGACCACAATCTGAGTGCTATGGATGCTCCTTGCTGTTGGGTTGTCATTGCTTCTAAAAGCCTTTTCAGTGCTAGATTATAAGCAATTTTCATAAATAGCAAAATAAATCATGAATTCATAAGTGCTTTTTCAAGGTAAAATTTAAGACTATGCAGATCTGATTTAACTTTGATTTTTATGCGCATCTTATGCTGAAATTTTTGTCCATACTGACATTAACCTGTTTGGCTTATCCTACCATACACATATAAAAATTTGAAAATAATGCTTTATATTCTTACTAACAATAAGACTACTTAATACATATTAGGATTTATTCCTAGGTTTTGCTTTTGTTTTGTTTTTCATTAAAGTCTTTTCCACTAAGTGAAAATACTGCATTTTAAATTTACTTAAAATAATTATTTTCATTATGGCTTGTTATCAACCTGATCAGGAGTTAGGTTTATTTGCTTCCTATTTCTTTTTTTTTTTTTTTTTGTAGCTAGAAAATATGCCCAGATGTATTTGTTTGTTTGTTTGTTTGTTGGCATTTTCCTGCTTGGTGTTCTCTGAGCTTCCTGGATCTCTGATTTGGTGTCTGACGTTTGGAGAAATTCTCAGTCCTTATTGTTTCACATATTCCTTCTGTTCCTTTCTCTCTTCTCCTTCTGGTATTCCCATTACACATACCACACCTTTTGTAGTTATCCCACAGTCGTTGGGTCGTCTCTTCTGTTTTGTTTTTTTTTTTTTCCAGTCTTTTGTTCCCTTTACTTTTTTAGTTTGAGGATTCTATTGATAGATTCTCTAGCTCAGAGAGTCTTTCTTCAGCTGTGTCTAGTCTACACAAGCCATCAAAGTCATTCTTCATTTCTACTGCAGTGTTTCTTATCTCTAGCATTACTTTTTGGTTATTTCTTAGGATTTCTACCTGCTTATATTGTCGACTGTTCTTGCACGCTGTCTGCTTTATCCATCAGAGCCCTTAGCATACTAATCATAGTTGTTTTAAATTCCTGGTCTGATAATTCCAACATCCCTACAATGTCTGGTTCTAATGTTTCAAATGCTGTCTTTTGCCCTTTGGTAGGCCTTGTTTTTGCTTGGTTATTTGTTTGTTTGTTGACAGCTGGACATGATGTACCAGGTAAGAGGAATAGCAGTAAACAGGCCCTTAGTAATGTGGTGGAGAGGTGGTAGGGAGGAGAAGTGTTCTGTAGCGCTATGGAATGAGAATGGTTGTGTCTCAGGTTTTTAGTGAGCTTGTGCGGGACTGTGAACTTCACAAGTGTTCTCAGTTCTGTTTTGTTGTGTTCTGTTTCTCCCCCCTTAAGTGGGACAGGATGGCCTGATGGGATGAATTTGGGTATTTATCTTCCTCCAAATCAAAGGCTAGAGCCAGCTGGAGTTGGGTACTTCCATTCTCCCACGTTGGCTAGGCTCCTCTTAACTAGTTTCTCCTGAGGGCAGGCCTCATTAGGAAGAGCAGAGCGCTCAGGGATATTTCAGAATGGCTCCTTTTCCTCTCCCCCCGCCAGAAGCGTGAGGGGATTTCCCCCCAGTATTTCCTGTGGGAACTTGGTTGAGCTCCTAGAAGTAAATCTCACAATATTGTGCAGGGGTCCAGCTCTGACGGGGCCCCTCTGGAGTTTTTAACTCTCAGAGCTGTCCACAGGGAGTCCCCAGCAATTTTCAACTACAGTCGTGTCTTCCTGCACTGGCACTAGTCCCTACCATGGTTCCTGGTCTCGAGGGGCTCCAGGAAGCCATGACTCCCTGTATTCACCTGTCAGTCTTTCCAGTCTTGGAGGCAGTGCTTTGCCTTGTGTTCTCCCTACTCTCATGGATCCAAGAAAATCGTTGATTTTTCAGTCTATTTAGCTCCTTACTTGTTAGGATGGTGCGGCAACTTCCAAGTTCCTTACATCAGAACCAGAAACCCTAAGTCCTTCATTTAAAAAAGAAAATATTTAGGGATTGCCCTGTCTTTCAGTTTTAATTTAATTTTGTTTTAATTATATAAAGTGTGTATACAGTTCCAATGTCAAAACTATTTTTAAAAGGCACATTCAGACAAGTCTGTTTTCCAATCTTGTCCCTCCTACACTTTTACCTCCCTCTTCCTAAAGGTAATCATTTTTTTAAAAATTAATTTTGTTTGATACTTTCACTGGTTCTTTTTGAAAATATACAGGCATTGATGCATATATATTTTTTATCCCATTCTTTTATAAAAATGACTTTATTTAATAGACTTTATTTTTTAGAACAATCTTAGGTTCACAGCAAGATTGAACGGAAGTGCAGAGATTTCCCATATATCCCATGCCACACTCACATGCATGGCCTCCTCCATTATCAAACCCCACAACTGATGAACCTACAGTGATAGATTATTATCACCTAGAGCCCAGAGTTTATATTAGGATTCAGTCTTGATGTTGTACATTCTATGGGTTTGGACAAATTTATAATGGCATGTATCTACCATTGTTTTATCAACTACTCCATTTTTTATACTCTAAACTCTGTTGTTTACTTTGACTTTTTATCTTATCAATATACCCTGGATATCATTCTATAGTAATATAAAAATATTACTCATTCCTTTACAACTGTATAACACTGTGTTATGTGGATGTACCTTAGTTTTTTTTTCTGACCCATTATTCATAGCCATTTGGGTGTTTCCAGTCTTATGTAATTATAAACAGTGCTGTTGTAATGAGTGGATGTATGCATTTATACTTTTGGGTTTTTGCCAGTGTATCTTTGGAACGAATTTCCAGAAGTGTGATTTCTGGGTCAGAAGAAAAATACAAACGTAATTTTGCTAGATTTTGTGCTCCCACGAGTAACATATGAGAGTGAGTGCCTTTTCCTAAGTCTTACCAACAGAATGTGTTGTCAGACTTTGAGATTTACCAATCTGATAGGTGAGAAATTGTATTTTAGTGTTTTTCCTATTACAAGTAAGGTTGAATATTTTTTCATTATTTAAGGGCTATTTTCATTTCTTTTTCTATCATTTATATGTTTATATATTTTGCTCATTTTTATATTAGGTTAAATTACTTTTTATTTGGAAATGAGTAACAATATGAGCATGGCATATAAAAACTTGTGGGATTTAGGCCAAAGTGACACACAGGAGAAAATGTGTAGAAATTACATTGATTAGAAAACAATTAAAAAGGTAAATAAATTAACTAAGCATTCTATGGAAGATATTACAAAAAGAATGACAAAAACAACCATTCAAAGTAGACTAAATAACTTACTAAAGATAAAGAGCAGAAATTGATGAAATATGAAACTAATATGATAAATGATAAAAAAGTAAAGAACTGATTTACTGAAGACAAAAGAATGACAAAGAACTCTTTAAAAGTATACTAAAGATCTTATTAATGATAAAAGCAGAAAATTATGAAATATAAAACTTATAAAACAAAGTCCTTTTTAAAAAGGCCTGAATAATAAAACCAAATGTGCTGACTCTTGGAAAAGATCAGTACATGAACAAGTATCTTTGAAAAAAACTAGTAAAATAGCTTTCTTGTCTCATCAAGGAAAAAGTGTAAAGACACAAATAGCAATGTTAAAGAAATGGAAAGTTGACATACCTACAGAATAAGAGGAGGTTTTAAAATTATGAGTGAAATATATATATATATATATTATATGTGTGTTTTCTAGGAAACTGTACATTGCAAAAACTGATTCAAGAAAAGGAGATAACCCTATATTAATCCCTAGGAAACTTTGAAAAAGTAATTAAAATTGACCCATTTAAAAAGATTGTGCCAAGGATGGTCTGCTTCTGCCTACAGTGTAGAAAGCTGGAAAAAGCTTTGTTCTCACTCTCCCAACAAGAAAATGTCTGATAACCTACAAAACCATAATTTTTCCTGAATCCATCAAAGAGCTGAAGTTAGAGGGAAAACAGCCTGAAGACCATGGAAAGACAGGAGCCTCCAAGGGAAGCTGGGACATGAGCCCTGGCTCACTTGTGGTAGGACACAGGAAGAAGAAAAGACACGGAGTGTCACACAAGCCGGTAAGAATAATCCAGTTAACATTTTTAGTGAATTGTTAAATGTCAAATGTGGGCTAACTTGAGAAAACAGAACCACTGGGAGCTGCGGGCACAAGGGGAGTTTGCACCTACTTTTCTAGGTTCTTTTCCGTGGACCTTCACCAAGCTGCTACATGAATGTCAAAACCCCACCTGACTTTGTTAAGCTGCAGCTTGGGGAGAGAAGGGCAGCAGAACCTCTTCCCCCAGGACAGAGCTGAAACCCATGCAGCTGGGGTCAGAGAAAAGGAAAAAAACCCTCTACCTCAAGAGGAGGGTCAGGGAACCATCCTGAGGCCAGATCTTTAGAGGAGACTAATGTTGGAGAAATCGTGGACCACTGAGAAAGCCCTCACCCCCAAGACCCAGGACCACAGAGCCTGCCTAAGACTGAGGTGGACAGGATAACAGAGAAAGCCCCTGACCCCACCACCCAGCTAGCAAGCACCAGTCTCAAGCAACAGCAGTCTACTGCTGAGGGAATAGGTGAGTGTGAAGACCCCTTGTGGGCACACAGTGAAGCTCTACAGTTGAGAGCAGAGGAGGAACACTGAAACAAAACCCTCCAGCAACCCAACCCTCACCCCAAGCACCAGTTAACACACAAGGAATTGGAAACCAGTAGTGCACTGAAGGTAACCATAGTGACAATGAAACCCAAACTCAGTTCAAATCTTGACTAGATTCACTAGACCCAGTCCACTGATAAATGAGCACAGAAGGAGGTGTTCCCATTTCCAGGCATGGCATAAATACTACTTATCTTAGACTCTACTATCATATGCATAGCATCTGGCATTCAATTAAAAAAAACAAACAAACTGTAAGATATAAAAAGTGAGAAGAAAAAAGGTCTTGGATCCTGTGGTTTTATGAGTGAGTTCTACCAAATCTTTGAGGAACATATAATTATGCTATCATTTACGTTATCCAAGAGTATTAAAAACCAGGGAGGTAGGAAATAGAAGATCAATATTAAAGAAAATTTCATGAGGTGGGATACAGAACCCACTTCATATTTACAAGTCACTGGCCATCACACCAACTGGTGTAACCTAGGCAGTCAAAGCTGCCCTGGCTTGAGGCTTCTGCTCTGATCCAAAGTGGCCACAGAAGTATGGCCTCCTTTCAGTTTTCCAAGGATCCATAAAGAAATTAAATCTCTTCTGGCTTGTTTCTGGATTAAATTGGAAGCTGAGCTCTCTCTAGAGCAGAATTTGTCTTGTTTGGTCCACAGACATGACCCAATTTCCTCACCAAAACTTGACTTACAGAAACAGGGGGCAGCTCATAAGCCATATTCGCCAATTTGATTTTTTAAACATTGTTTGAAATTTTGATTTATCTTGAGTACTAAGTTTTTTGGTGCCCCCAGAATTCTGTACTCTAGTTGAGTGCCTCATGGGCCTCACCCTATTCTGGGCTTGCTCAGAGTCCTCTGTCCTAGAGACTCACTAGGTTCATTGCAGGGGGAGCGTGAGTCCTGCGTGCTGGTCTAATATCTCCTTACCCCACAACACCGCACTTTTTCTCTGAAGCTGTTTGTCCTCTGCTAACCTAAAAATGCCTTCATTTAAATCTTCCTGAGTGAGTGAGGGGAGAAAAGAGAGGTGGGGGAAAAGGTCAGAAGCAAAGAAAACAAGGAGCAGGAGGAGGAAGTGGCCAGTGCCCAGTGAACCCACACGTGTGAAAGGCTAATCCAGAAATCACTCAGTAATCACCACCATGAAATCAGACCAGGTGACATCGCTCACTGCGCAGATGCTCACCTTCCCCACCTCCCACAGAGCCTCACTTCCTAAACCCAAGCGACCTTCTGAAATCTGGCCACTCTGTCCCAGCTCTTGACCCCATGCCCCTCCTACGCAACACCCTTTACACACCATTAGCTTCTTTCCAAAGTCCCCATCTACTTCTCATCCAGGGCAACATGCTTTTCCGGCTTTCAAGAGAAGGGTGCTGGCTCGTGTGCTCAGTAAACAAAGACGGGAGTGCAGAGGGCTGTTTGAAGTTCCAAGACACATCTTACGCTGGAGAGTTTGAAAAAAGGGTGAGGTTTTGGAGGCTCGGACATAGAAGGCAGAACAGTGCTTGGAACTCAGCTGCACTCAATGTTCAGAACAGCACTGGTGGGTCAGTCATGCTCAAAGGAACAGAGTGTTGAAAGAGTGATTACGTTTTAAGATAGTTTGGCTGTCAACCAAATAACATGTTACTGCCTACTGCCAAGTCAGGCACTACTGTTGATTGGTGAATTTTAATAAATGATAATAATAAATAAACTGGTTTAGAAGGAAGACATCATTTCTTAGGTGAATCTCTTGTGGAGGGGATGGGAATTGGGATGGGGGGATCTTGGCTTCCACTGGGTCCCAGAACGTTTCTTTATAGAAGGTGGGCCTCTGTCCATACTCCTCCCGGAGTATCCATTTTCTCATCAATCTCATGCTGACCATATTAACTTAGATGAGTCATCCATCTCTCCCTCTTGCAGTTTCTCTGCCTGAAATGGAGTCAGTATCATTGGCCTCTTCCCCTCACACTCAGTGCTGGCTAAGTGGCAAGGTGGGCGAGCACAGGAAAGGAGGCCTAGGAGTGAAGGCAGAGCCAGAAGACAGGGCCCAGCCTAAGGAAGGCCAGCCAGAGGTCCAAAGGTCTCCTGAAACTGACTCTTTAAGGTGATTTTTTTTTTTTAAACATCTTTATTGGAGTATAATTGCTTTACAATGGTGTGTTAGTTTCTGCTTTATAACAAAGTGAATCAGTTATATATATACATATGTTCCCATATCTCTTCCCTCTTGCATCTCCCTCCCTCCCACCCTCCCTACAAGGTGATATTTTTGGAGTTTGACTGGCTCTTTATTGGACTCTTTTAATTTTTCCCCAGTTCTGAGGATCTGGCCTGCTTTTTTCCCTCTCTATCATTACAACTGCTCTTCTGCTGGGGTTTCTGCCCCTTCAAGACTGATGAAGACCAGGAGGCTTCCTCTCAATGTTTGTGCTACTTTATTATCACACAAGCAAGTACACACCTTCTTTCATTTTTCACTTTTCAAAAATGTTTCCACTGCTAGTGATTGTGGGGAAAGAGGGCATACCACAGCACAAAGAAACAGGGAAACCACAAGTAATTAGGATTGTTTAAAATTACAAATCACTGGTTTTAGTTATCCTTGGTCATTTTTGAGGTATCAAAGGGGAATAATGCTCATAGAGCAGTGATGCATGTGGTTCAGAACTGAAGCAGAATCACAGTAAAAAAAAAAAAAATTTAATAATTTATATATTTAATTATAATAATAAACACAATCATGCAAAAATAACTTCCACGTAAATCCTTCACTAGTATGTCTCAAGAACCATGAAAGAGACACACAGTTCTCAGAAATACTTCATATTTCTTTCTTTCTTTTTTTAAAAAGTTAATTAGTTTATTTTTGGCTGCGTTGGGTTTTTGTTGCTGCTTGCGGGCTTTCTCTAGTTGCGGCGAGCAGAGGCTACTCTTTGTAGAGGTGTGCAGGCTTCTCATTGCGGTGGCTTCTCTTGTTGTGGAGCTCGGGCTCTAGGTGCGCAGGCTTCAGTAGTTGTGACACGCGGGCTCAGTACTTGTGGCTCACAAGCTTAGTTGCTCTGCGGCATGTGGGATCTTCCCAGACTAGGGATCGAACTCATGTCCCCTGCATTGGCAGGCAGATTCGTAACCACTGCGCCACCAGGGAAGTCCTAATACTTCATATTTCTATACTGATTTTTGCCTCACCCCCCCTTTCTCATCTACTTTCTTCATATACTACAGCTTCTCCTATACTTCCTCCTTGGGGCCCCATCTCATCCCAGATAGACTCCTTAAATACTCTGAGCCCAGGGACTCACTCTTTATTTTATATAAATTTTATATAAAATAACTAAGATCTTCCACCCTTCTGCCACTTCCTGGATCTTGCTCTTTCCTATTCAATTTCTCACCAAAACAAAGAAGCAAAAAACCAACCACCACAACAAAATACCCTGCTCTGGAATGACACACACCTCCTTAAAGGGTGTTGGAGAGGAGGAACCTATCTGACAAACTATAAGGCACTAGTTACCCTTTATTGGAACTGGAGGAGAGAAAACATAGAGATACTTCCTTACTCAGATATTCATGTGATCACAGGAACTAGGCCTGACCTGTCATAATGCCCAGCCTGACTAATCCTCAAGTTTTGGTTTAAAACAAAGAAGCCCAACCCTATGCGCGGGCAGTTCTCAATGAGAATGTTATCCCTCCTTACTCTAATACTTAATTGTAGCTCGGGGGCTCTACCATTTACCTGTTCTTGGGACCCAAGTGCTAGTGCAGACCTTTCAGTTGGAAATTCTGGGTCTTTCCCAGCTTTTTGGACTTACAGCAGTGATGATAGTAATAATAATGGTGAGGATGATTATAGCTGACTTTGATAGGGCACTTTCTATGTGCTCGGTACTGGGTAAACACATAAAACTGATTGTCTTCTCTGGTTTCCAAGTCCTAAAGAACTGTTTTAGTTACCCATTGTTGCCTAACAAATTGCCCCAAAACTTAGCAGCTTTAAACAGCACACACTTATCATCTCACAGTTTCTGTGGGTCTGGAATTTGGCCATGACTTAGCTGGGTCCTCGGTTTCAAGTTCTCTCAATCAAGGTGTTGCTTAGGGTCTGGTCATTTCAAGGCTCAACTGGGCAAGGCTTTCATGTCATTGGCAGGATGCAGTTCCTCACTGGCTGGGGGACTAAGAGCCTCAGTTCTTTACTGACTGTTGGCCAGTAGCTGCCTTGTCATGTGGGCTTCTCCAATATGGTGGCTTCCTTCTTCAAAGAGCGCAAGCCATGAGGGCAATAGAGAGAGTCTGCTAGCAAGACAGAGGTCACAATCTTTTGTAACCTAATCACAGAAGTACCATCCCATCACCTTTGCCATATTCTATTGGTTGGAGTCAGGTCATTATGTCCAGCCCACACTCAAGAGGACATGGATAGCAGGAGGGAGGGATCGCCAGGGGTCATTTTAGAAATCTGTCAACCTCAAGACCAATTAGATCCAAGAACTCCTCTGTAAGTTTAACTGAAAGTGCTCAAAGAATTGCACATTGAGGGATGTACAACATTCTTTATGTTAATAATAAATATATTGGACAAAGGATTAATCTCCAAAATATACAAACAGCTCATGGAGCTCAATATCAAACAGACAACCAATCCAGTTTAAAAATGGGCAGAAGACCTAAATAGACATTTCACCAAGGAAGATATACAGATGGCCAAGAGGCACATGAAAAGATACTCAACATCACTAATTATTAGAGAAATGCAAATCAAAACTACAACGAGGTAACACCTCATACTGGTCAGAATGGCCATTATCAAAAAAACTAGAAACAATAAATCCTGAAAAGGGTGTGGTGAAAAGGGAACCCTGCTGCATTGCTGCTGGGAACATAAATTGATACGACCACTATGGAAAACAATATGGAGGTTCCTTAGAAAACTAAAAATAGAACTACCATATGACCCAGCAAGCCCACTACTGGGCATATACCCTGAGAAGACCATAATTCAAAAAGAGACATGTACCACAGTGTTCATTGCAGCACTAATTACAATAGCCAGGACACAGAACCAACCTAAATGTCCATCAACAGATGAATGGATAAAGATGTGGCACATATATACAATGGAATATTACTCAGCCATAAAAAGAAACGAAATTGAGTTATTTGTAGTGAGGTGGATGGACCTAGAGTCTGTCCTACAGAGTGAAGTAAGTCAGAAAGAGAAAAACAAATACCATATGCTAACGCATATATATGGAATCTAAAAAAAAAAAAAAATGGTACTGATGAACCTAGTGGCAGGGCAGGAATAAAGATGTAGACATAGAAGATGAACTTGAGGACACGGAGTGCGAGGGAGAAGCTGGGGCGAAGTCAGAGTAGCATCGACATATATACACTATACCGAATGTAAAATAGTTAGCTAGTGGGAAGCAGCTGCATAGCACAGGGAGATCGGCTCGGTGCTTTGCGATGACCTAGAGGGGTGGGATGGGGAGGATGGGAGGGAGGCTCAAGAGGGAGGGGATATGGGGACATATGTATGCATATGGCTGGTTCACTTTGTTGTACAACAGAAACTAACACAGTATTGTGAAGCAATTATACTCCAATAAAGATCTATTAAAAAATTAAAAAATAAACATATATATAAATTGGCATGTTAGATACTGGAAGTAAACATACATTTGATTAAAATTTTGAATATGGCAAAAAAAAGAAACAATTGGAGAAAAAGGGAGAAGGAGTTGCTTTAAGGCTACAAGGATAATATCAAGATTAGAAGATGAAAGTAGGTGAGGATAAGGATTGAAGCTAATAAAGATAGAGGTTACGAGGTGAGATGAGGAAGGACTGTATATTATTTTTTATCCGGTGACTTTCTCTCTTTCTCCTAGCCCATAACATGAAAGTAGAGCTGAGGAGGTGGTGGGTATGAGACTAAAGGGTGTACATGGAACTTCTACTAGGGCACGGCACAAAGAACTGCTTTTTCCATTGGGATAGTAAATGCAAAAGAATAGTAATGCAGTAGTGGAGTAGTGGAGTATCAAAGAGGAACTGAAGATAACCTTTCTGGACAAAAGTGATCCAGAGTCCCTCTGGGAGGAGACTTTTGGCAGGGACGTGTCAAAGCATCAAATAAAAAAGGAAGGAATCAGGGCATGAACCTGCTCTGGAGTAGGGTGTCTAAACCAAAGACAGACAAGATGGAAGAAACAAATTCCAAACAGAAAACAGAAGGCTGGTTCTGGAAAGATTTTTTAAGGCAGTGCTACATAGAGCAATGGTACAGAGGAGAGGACAGGGAAAAATTTTTAGCAGCATCTACCAAAACAAATTTCATTTAATATGTATTTTGTGAGGGAAAAAATTGTAGGACTTTTCAGAGCCTTCAATATTTTCGTGCGCTCTGTGAAACCCTAAGATATGTTGCGGGGAGGGTAAGGATTGAACAGGCAGCACTTCTCATACGTATTTGTTTTTCATGGAGGTGGAAACATGCTACACATGTTTAGGGAATGCTCTTTTATCAAATACCTGTGGCCTTTTTGAGAGCAGGAATGGTGAGATCTGGTTTAAATACTTCTACTGAGCCAAGTATGGTGGCCAGTGGTTGAGCAAATAAGCAAAAAAATTTATCTAACACCTATGTATGAACAAGAAATGACCCTAGGATTATTTCAACATTCGGGCCCCAACAATGGGAAAGATACAAAATCAGACTCAGAGCAGAAGTCACCAGATTATTGTCATTTACAACCATCCTCCGAAATCCCCTCACATTCCTGAAGATGTGTCGATTACAATCCTTCTCGATAGCACTTTCTTCCCCCTCCTGCTGACACCGGGGCTTTTTTCTTGGAATCTTTCCAACATTATAATGTGAGGGCAATAAAGGGAGATTCACTGAGAGAAGCAAGACAAATGTGGTAAGAGCCTTAAAAATTATCTTTTCAGGACAGAAAAAGGAAGAAGCAATTAGGAAAGGACTCCCTGCCAAACCACAAAGAAAAGAGTTCAGCAAGGAATGCTAATTTCTCTAGCATTAGTTTGGAATCACCTGCGATGGGAATCAAGAGACCTTTTTAATCAAAGGAAGGGAGACCTTCCCTCAGATAACTGGGGTCAGCCTAGGGTCCCATTCAGCTCAGAAGAGCAAGAGAGCTATGCCACTCCTTCCTGCAGTACACAATGCTGTGTTTTTAGGTTAATCATCCAAGGATATTACAGTTACTTTCAATGGTTAATGAATAGCTTCTAAGTGCCTGCTTCATTTAATTGTCCAAAGGCCAGTTGGTCCCAGAGCATATAAAGCTGAGAGCTGGCTAATGAGAGCATTCTCTCTGAGCAGGGGAAGCAGGGGAGTGGCAGGGTCAGGGAGCTGGGTTCCAAAGGAGCTGGGATGCAGAACAGAACCTGTCTAGTTCTCTGTGCCTTTGCCCTCCTGACGGGCTTCCTGATGATCTGCCTGGGGGCCTTCTTCATTTCCTCGGGCTCCCTGTTCAACTGCCGGGGGAACCTGATCCTGGCCTATTTGCTTCTGCCTCTGGGGTTTGTGATCCTTCTGAGTGGAATTTTCTGGAGCACCTACCACCAGGCCAGTGAAAGCAAAGGGGTGTTCAGCCGTGTGTTCAGACAGTACGGTGCTCAGGGGGCCCTGCCCCTGGCCACAGTGGACAGGTACGTGCTGAGAAGCCAGAGGACTGGGGAGCACGGAGGTGGGGCTGAGTTCCGGAAAAGGTCAATGACTTCTAATCCACTGGGGAGCAACTTACACATCCCATGGGGCTATGTGTCTACAACTGAAGCTTTATTGTCAGGGAATTACTCTGGGATTAGACATTAGGAAGAATGGTGCTGCCTCTGGGGAAAACTATGAAGTAGAGGGAATTTATGCCAGAGAATAACCACCCTTCTCCCATCACCACTGAAAAACCCACCAAAGCCAATTTAAGAGGTCAAACTCGTTTTCTTTTGTTGTATCATGGGAGCTGTCCTTAGAGGCAGGTGATGGTTAGTTATTCCTCATAACCTGGCTACCAGGTTGTAAGGAAAGCAAGTCCCAGACCAAATTCTGTCACACAACAAATGAGCAAGCAAGCATAAAATCAGCTCTATAATCTCTTCAGGAACTCAGTGAAGTCCCAGCTTTCTGTACTCTTAGGTGTTCGGATCACACATTGCATGAAAGATTTCCCTGAGACAAGGCACTCATATTCCAGAGGTAATAATTGGTTAACCTTACTACCTCATACCCATTAGGATGGCTATTATCAAATAAGCAGAAAACAACAAGGTTAGCAAGGATGTAGAAAAACTGGAAAACTTGTGCGCTGCTGGTGGGAATGCAAAATAGTGCAGCTGCTCTGTGGTATGGAGGATCCTCAGAACATTAAATATAGAATTAGCACTTGATCTAGCACTTCCCCTTCTGGGTATATAGACAAAATCATTGAAGGCAGGGACTTGAACAGATATTTGTACACCAATGTTCATAGCAGCATTCTTCACAACAGCCAAAAGGTGGAAACAACCATATATCCAACAGTGGATGAATGGATAAACAAAATATGGTACGTACAAAAGATGGAATATTATTCATCCTTAAAAAGAAAGGAAATACTGATGCAGCTATAACATGAATGAAACTTGAAGACATTACGCTAAGTGAAATAGGCCAGAAATAAGCCCAAAAGACAAATATTATATGATTCCACTTATATGAGGTACCTAGAGCAGTCAGATTCATAGACAGAATGTACAGCAGTGGTTACCAGGTGCTGGGGGAGGCGGGAATGGAGAGTTACTGTTTAATGAGTACAGAGTTTCAGTCTGGAATGATGAAAAAGTTCTGAAGATGAATAATGGTGATGGCTGCAAAACAATGTGAATGTATTTAATACCACTGAACTGTACACTTAAAATAGCTAAAGTGGTAAATTTTATGTTATATGTACTTTACCACAATAAAAAATTTTCAGTTAACCTTATGGTAAGTATCAGACAACCAAAAATCTCCTAATTTTTGGCTGAACACGGAATCATTTAGGGATAAAACCTCAGGCATCATCCTTAAGGTACAGTCTGCAAGACTCCATAAATTCTTTTGTTCTCTTCATCTAAGATATTGGGTCGGCCAAAAAGTTTGTTCAGGTTTTTCTGTAACATCTTACGGAAAACCCCGAACGAACTTTTTGGCCAAAAAATATTTTAGCTACTCCATGTACCTTGAATATAAGTGATTTTTATCCATGACAGTTGATTTTTGACATGATTATGCTAATAAGATACTAATTACAATGACCAAAACCCATTTCCAATGTTTATTATACTAACTGCAAGGTCTCTGGGTTTGATAAAAAATTAAAGATAACGGAAGTGATTGTAGAAGATGCTTCTAGAGTGATGGTTTTCTTTCTTTCTTTCTTTCTTTTTTTTTTTTTTGTATAAATATTAGATGATTGCCTCCAGAGTGTGAATTCCTGTAACTGATTGCCTTTAGGATGTAGCTTAATTTACTAACACATGCATAATATTGTACGGTCTGTGCTGAAATACTTTAAACTATGGTATCACAACACCTCCCTTTTACTGCCTCTTTCTGCTGCATCAAATAGATGCCCAGCCCACTCAGAATGGCTAGTAAGTCAGTAAATGGTAAGTTACATTTCTCAGAAGTATTTGCATTCTAAATGGGTACCCAAAGGGGTCTGCAATGGTGGAATTCAGGACACTGGGAATGTGAAGCAGTGTCGGGGGGCTGGGGGTTGGGAGAAGTGGATGGGACATGGGGGCAGGCAGCAGTCATCCCGGAGCCTCTCAAATCACTCCAGGGAACAGCTCAACTTTCTGTCTTCAGTGCCTTTACACATGTGCCCCATGGCACAGCCTTGGCTATTCTGAGTGAAGGCTGAGATGTATGCTGTACAGTAGATAGCTCCTTCAGCTCTTTGGTTTTGGGCCTGGTAACGTTGGAATGGAGCTGTGGCTACAAATGGCAGTCCCCGTTCTGTTGTGGTTACATACCACACACACTCCCTGTAGGCAGTGGAACGATTCACTCTATAAATAGACGACTAAATCAAGCTCACCCTCTCTCTTCTTCACCTCCACGCCACCCCCAATCCCATTCACGATGGAGAAGCCAGAGGATTTAGCAATTAGCAATACTGGGCAAGATTACCAATGAGTACATCAGCTCTGGCATGAATGGCTCCTTTAGCCATTGGCCTGTTGGCATGGAAAGGGCCACTACTGAAATCTACATAAAGTTGTCAGTTGAAATAGTTTGAGAAATAAGTATGGCGGCAGGAGAAGGGGCGGACTAGCTGATTGAAAGAGTGATAGGAGAGAGAGAAGCATCTGATAGAGTTCAGGAATCTTCATGGAGCTGGTTTTCATTCACCATTTGGTTGGTTGTGAGGATCTGAGACAGTGAGTGCAATCGAGTAGAAGATGATGTGTGTGAATGGGGACAAAGACGTGAATGAACTAAATAACTGGATAGAGAGATGCTCCACAGTCAAGGCCCCCATGTCCCCTACGCCTGATAAGGATCTCACACTGAAAGTCCCTGGTTCCAACGAGTAAGAGAGAGGGAATAGTTTGGAATAACCCAATGGGAAGAATATGAGTATAGAGGCACACATCCAACGGCTGATAAAGAGGGTTTTGCTGGAAGAGCAGCACATTTTTTAAAAACTGGTGATGCCAGGGAAGAAGAACATCTGTTTCAAAATCAATGTTTCTTAACAGTTTAACTTCACACAGTGTGATCTGAGAGAGGCAGACATATGCCTCTTTGGCATGAACCACTTAAATAACACATGTATGTTTGTGGCATTTTGTCCCCCAGGCCAGATTTTTACCCTCCTGCTTATGAAGAGAGTCTTGATGCTGAAAAGCAAGCCTGTCCTGCAGAGCAAGAGAGCTCGGGTGTTCCTCCACCTCCGTATACAGAGACGGGCCTCGAATTTGCGGATGAAGGCGATGCCCACCCAGAGGCCCCACCATCCTATGACGAGTCTGTAGCAGACACGGTGGAGGCAGCAACGCCACTGCAGGATGCTCAAAGGCAAAACCAAGAGTGCTGAAGCAGGGGAAGCTCTCCAGCCCTCATGACGCACCCTCATGGGATGCAGCTGCTAATAATAAACGCAGGCAGGGACTGTGGGAGGAAAAGCCACATCAGTGATCCCACATGAGAGTTTGCAGAGGGGATGCTGTGTGTGACAGCAATGCAATTCTGCACATGTGCTTGGCCTGCAAGGGCAGAATGGAGCCCCGGAAGGGTGTGGTCGGCACCAGGCAAACGTTTCAAAGGGCCCCAACCCAGGTGAACTTCTGGACTGCAAAAGTGTTGTGAGAGCTCTGCTCCACAGAGAGCTTTTCTGCTCTCTCTCAACTCCTCTCCCATCACCTAGACCCCCAAAAGGGAGGAATAGGTGCTGCTTGGACACCACGTGCCTTCATGTACTGCATTACCAATAATCACAAAGGGAAAGCATGCTGGCAATGAAGGGTCACTATCGTTTAAATTGTGCGTTCTGCTGGCTGGCTTTGAAGTTATCCTCATTTACTATATTACCAGAGTGACACAGGAATTCACACTGTAAGAGATTTGCCTCTGGAACCCATGAATGTTATTTTGAATGACTTTATTTTAAATATGTGTATTTTATTTCTATGTGAAAGGAAAGTGACTTCAATATTTGCTTTCAAAATGGTTCAAGTACAAAATCTTAAATGAGTATTTTAAGAACGGGATGGTTGTACAAGCGTATATGATAAGATTCCTTAGAGACTCAAGTTGAGTAAAGAGAATACTTAAAAATTCATAATACACAAGATTCAGGAAAAAAAGAATCTGTACTAGCCATAGGTTGTATTAATACAGAATTGGACATAAATCTTGAAAAGTTTTAAACTACACATATATTTCAGTGAACCCCCCCTGTAAATCTCTAGGATTTGAAAGAAAGGAAGACTATATTGTAGTATCTTAATCATTAACAGAAAATTCTTTGTGTCTCAAGATACAGATCCAGGCACTTTTTAGACTTAGGACATTTATTTTAAAGCCCAGTGATTCCTCTTCAGCTTCACTATATCTTATTATAAGTTTTAATACAAGAGGACAAATCAGGTGGCAGAATGGTGAGAGGAGATGCAGCCTGATGCTTTAGAGCTTGAGCAAGAACCTTCATCTCTCTGGGCCTCAGTTTCCTCCCCAGTCAAGTGAGGACTTTATGTTGGGATTAATATCTAACAATTGGGGAATGCCTTTTATATCGCAGGCACTGTTATGAACTTTTTACGCTTTTTATTTAGCCCTCATTATAGCCTTCAGAGATAAGTGCTATGGTTATTCCCATTTTACAGATGCATAAATTGAGACTTTGAGAAGTTAAGAAACCTTTCCAACAACATACAGTTATTTCCAGGAGGGTGAAGAAAGGTTCCTAGAGGGGCATGGGAAGACATATTGACTTCACACTTTTGTGCTAGGTTGTGTTAATCCTGTCCTACTTCCTCCTGCCAGGAAACAGTTTGGACTTGTCTCCCACTTGAGGAAGTTGGCCCTAACAGGAAGTGGAGCCCCAGGGTTGCAGCATGATCTTAAAGAGAGGCAGCAAAGGTTGCTTTAGGGTTAACAGTCTGGCTTCTCCTTTAAAATGTAAATAAGCCCTCGGTTTTCTGCCTAGGAGCTTGGCCCTCACCTCCTGGTGTAATTTCCTTTCATCTGATTCTTATACTGATGATGAAAGATGGTTCCTAATGATAACAGACAGCCTTGGTGAACGGGCACAGGAGGGCTTTGGACAGCGGTGGGAAGGATGGAGAGCTTTCAAGAGGATAAGGGTTGTAGAGATGGGATGGGGCCTCCGTAGCCTCCTCTTCCCTGTTATTGCTGAGTGCTCAGATGAAGCATGTCCTGACAAATACACAGGAAGCCAAAAAAGGAAATCCTGGTTCCTTTACACAGAGCAGGACTTTGGGCATCTGTGATTTGAATCCTTGACATCAAGAACATAACTGGACATGAAGGTCACTCATGGTTGTCCAACAGGAAGGCGGTCATTTATTAGCAAGGCAATTTATTATTTCTCTCTTGTCATCTCTTTCTATTCCTCTACTGAGATGGTTATGCTGAAATTTTCCTCGGGGTCTGAGCACATTCACTGACCTGAACAAGCTCTATAACTGGGCTATCATCCAGAGTTTGAATTTGTAATAGATGGTTTTTCCAACTACTGGTAGTCATGTGAGACAAATGTAATTTTGGTTTACATAAGAAAATTGTTTTAATCTCTTTCCTGCAATAAATTTTGTACTTAAACTTTCCCCTTTTTTGCTGTTTTGTATCAGAAAAAAAATCAATAGAGCATAAGTCAAAATTTTATTCTCCATGTGGAACACAGCAACCAGATGAGTTAATCTTTTTGCAAAGCCTAACATCATTGAACATCAACTACTGAGTCAGAAAATGAGCCATGTGCCTTTCATAAAGAAATACGACTAATAGGCATTTATTGCCTTTTTTTTTTTTTTTAAAACAAATGTACTCTGAAGCAAGCATCAGAAACATGGTTATTACCCACAACAAATCCTGCCTTTGAGAGGCCTACCAATTAAAACCCACTGGGCGAGTCAGACAAAAGAGTCCTGTTGCCCACAGATTGGGAGAAAATATTTGCAAATGATGTGACCGACAAGGGATTAGTCTCCAAAATCTACAAACAGCTCATGTGGCTTAATATCATCAAAACAAACAACCCAGTCAAAAAATGGGGAGAAGACCTAAATAGACATTTTTCCAAGGAAGACATACGGATGGCCAAGAGGCACATGAAAAGGTGTTCAACATCGCTAAGGATTAGAGAAATGCAAATCAAAACTACAATGAGATATCACCTCACACAAGTCAAAATGGCCATCATCAGAAAATCCACAAACGATAAATGCTGGAGAGGGTGTGGAGAAAAGGGAACCCTCTTACACTGTTGGTGGGAATGTAAATTGGTACAGCCACTATGGAGAAGAGTATGGAGGTTCCTTAAAAAACTAAAAATAGAACTACCATACGACCCAGAAATCCCACTCTTGGGCATATATCTGGAGAAAAACATGGTGCGAAAGGATACATGCACCCCAACGTTCATTGCAGCACTGTTTACAACAGCCAAGACATGGAAGCCACCTAATTGTCCATCGACAAAGGAATGGATAAAGAAGAAGTGGTACATATATACAATGAAATATTACTCGGCCATAAAAAAGAATGAAATAATGCCATTTGCAGCAACATGGATGGACCTAGAGATGACATACTGAGTGAAGTAAGTCTGACAGAGAAAGAGAAGTATCGTATGATATCGTTTATATGCGGAATCTAAAAAGAAGTGATACAAATGAACATATTTACAAAAAGAAACGGACTCACAGACTTAGAGAATAAAGTTATGGTTACCAGGGGGGAAGGGTGGAGGGGAGGGATAGTTAGGGAGTTTGGGATTGACATGTACACACTGCTATATTTAAAAAGGATAACCAACAAAGACTTACTGTATAGCACAGGGAACTCTGCTCAATGTTATGTGGCAGCCTGGATGGGAGGGGAGTGTGGGGGAGAATGGATACATGTATATGTATGGTGGAGTCGCTTTGCTGTGCACCTGAAACTATCACGACGTTGTTAATTGGCTATACAATATAAAATGAAAAGTAAAAAAAAAAAAAAAAGTGTCCTGTTGTGATTAATGAGAATTCATTGGCCACCCCTGGAAGATTCACTCAGGGGAAGTAGACATTGTATCCCCTCTTCCTCCTGAAGTTTATGATAAAATTAATGGTGATGAATTGAGAACCATGATTCTGTGAATGGCAGGCAGGGCACTTAGACTATGAGAAAGTGCAGTCTTTACCGTTACCTCCTCTGAAATGTGAACGGCGGGGTTGGGGGGGGGGGGCTCGTGTGTCAACAAGGGAAGGGAAATTCTCAGAGGTGATGACTCTCTGGTGTTTTAATCTTATCACATCTAAGGAGCCACCTCCACCCCCCAGAAGATGAGCATGACAAGGTCAGTTATAGAATACACTGTGCTGCATCTTTTGCACATCTGAAATGTAGAGTGTGTAGTTTTGGCCCCTCCACTCAAAAACTCACACTCCTATCCATCCTTTAAGATTCTACTTAAGCACACTGTCTTTGGTGAGGTATCTCCCCAGCCCACCTATTTTGTAAGGCACATACTAGGTGCTAAAAGACATGGGAAGATGATAAAGACATGGGTCTATACCTATCCCCATCCCTTCACCATATTCGATGCTCCACGACATGACAACTTAGGCTGATGCACATACCAAGTGGGTCGTCAGCCGCAGGAACCATCCACTGATGACGTCTCCAGCTGGTCGGAGCGGAGCAGGCATTCCGCTAAGCTCTGCCGCCTCCGATAATCTCTTGCTGTTTGTAACTTCTGAAGGGCCAAAGACTGATTTACTGGGAGTTACCTCATTTCCAAAGGCGCGTGATTTCTCAGCCCTTTCACCACTCAGGGATGGAAATCTCTTCAAGGCAGGTGTCTGGGATATCAGGGTCCACGTGTTTGGCGAGTAGCCGGTGGGTAATCAAGCAATAAAATGGAGTCACCTGTTATATCACTACCAGTTCCCGCAGGTGCATTTCAAATTCCCCACACCGGCTACAGGCCACGGCTGATGGACGTGTTGCCGAGGTAAATCCTGCGCCTTACACTGGCCACGCTGGCCAATCAGAAGTCAACACGCCATTAACCCTGTCATTGCCTGTATTACCCGCAGAGAACACTGGCTCAGTGTGGCCAACTGTCAGCCCATTGTGCCACCATGGGATTGGTCATCAATCTGAAGCTTCCTGTGCAGAAAGCCTTCATGTCTTGTGCAAGCCCTTCAGCCTGCAACGTCACGCAGCACTATTTGCGCCAAGAATACGGTAGATGTAGGCCGCACCTTGGATCAGTAAGATTGATAAAGGATCTCATTTTAATAATGGCTGTCTATCCATTTCCAAGGTCAGTCAATAAACTCAAGAATCATAGATGAGGCAACACAACATTTTGATCTAGGGGACTGGCTCACACAGCGGCATATTTCACATGCTTGGTCTCCTCCCACTAAGCGCCTCCCGGGCACACATACACACACATTTCCAAACACTCCCTGGGAGGGTAGTGGCACTGCCCTCTCTGGGAATCACTGCATTATATACACTGGTGCTTGTCATTGCTCTGGAAGCACGTGGTGCAGTGAGTGGACACCTCAATCCTAGCCGATCACAGGAGTGGCCTGACAGCTGCCGTACCCTATCCACAGTCCCTTCCACGATTCTCTCCTGTGGTCCCCACAATATTCGTGGACTTCTCCAGGCATCTACTCCTAAGAGAGACTGGTAGCTAAAGCTCTGTCTTTAAGAACCAAAGAACATTATGTGCAGAAGGGTGACTTCCTGTCTTTCACTTCTCCTGAGGGTAAGGCAAGAGGATGTGCATGTATAGCTCAGCAAGAGAAGCCGGAATTTTATGTAAAGCAGAATTCATACCTTGGCAGTGTGATCTGAAGCAGGTTCCAGAGGCAGGCTGTGTCCTGAGCCACTAGAGGACCTTCCCTTTTGCAACCTCGCTGAGAAAAACCTCCGTAAAAATAGATGGCTGTGCAGCTGCTTCTTTCCGTAGCTGGGCCCAAGAATTTGCTTCCTCTGATATTTGCAACATTGTGTCTGCTTCAGCCCCACTCATGCAAGCCAAACTCTCACTGGACCCAAAGCAAGCCTCTTCTCCAGCCATCCTACCCCTCCACTTCTAGTCTTTGCTCTTGCTACATTCACCCGTGGTGAAATTATATAAATGGTTACCAGGCCCAGGAAACTCCACTCTTTGGGAAATCCCTTAGGTGCTAGTGCCTTTCATCTCTGAGTCAGTCTCTCTGTGTATTCCCACAGCCGGTTGCTTGTGCTGCTGCTGTAACCATCATGTCTACCTGATTCGTTGTGCATGTTTGCCATAGCCTCCTGTTCCCAAACTACAAACTCACAGGAGCAGGAATAATATTTTATGCATCCGTTTGCTGCACCAAAAAAACCCAGGACTCTGCATAGAGTAGTTGTTCAACTGGTGTTTGCTGAATGAATGAATGAATTATATTTGTGTTGCTGGACACACATGACTCCATACTGAAATAAAGAAACAGGATTTTAAAAGGATTAATTTACATTTGAACTTCAAAGTTCGACATGATGAAAAGTTCAGCAACTTGAGAAAAAATGTTGAAAAATAGGCTTAGCTGTCTAAGCCTGAGTGTATCTAGTTGTGCTGTCATCAACCTCCACTTTTTTTTTTTCTTTCTTTCTTTCTTTTTTAAATAAATTTGTTTATTTATTTTTGGCTGGGTTGGGTCTTCGTTACTGAGTGCAGGCTTTCTCTAGTTGCGGCGAGCGGGGGCTACTCTTTGTTGTGGTACGCAGGCTTCTCATTGCGGTGGCTTCTCTTGTTGCAGAGCACGGGCTCTAGGTGTGTGGGCTTCAGTAGTTGTGGCACACGGGCTTAGTAGTTGTGGCGCACGGGCTTAGTTGCTCCGCAGTACGTGGGATCTTCCCGGACAGGGCTTGAATCCGCACTGGCAGGCAGATTCTTAACCACTGCGCCACCAGGGAAGTCCCATGGACCTCCACTTTAAAGATGATGAGAACCAGGGGCTTCCCTGGTGGCGCAGTGGTTGGGAATCTGCCTGCCAATGCAGGGGACACGGGTTCGAGCCCTGGTCTGGGAGGATCCCGCGTGCCGTGGAGCAACTGGGCCCGTGAGCCACAATTACTGAGCCTGTGCGTCTGGAGCCTGTGCTCCGCATCACGAGAGGCCGCGATGGTGAGAGGCCCGCGCACCGCGATGAGGAGTGGCCCCCGCTTGCCACAACTAGAAGAAAGACCTCGCACAGAAACGAAGACCCAACACAGCCATAAATAAATAAATAAATAAATTTAAAAAAAAGATGATGAGAACCAAAGCCACAAGGCAAGTTGTATTCCATTGCTGATAAACTTCATAACTAGTTCCTTAGAATCTCAGCTCAAAGCCACCCTACTATTATTTCAAAATGAAGACACTTGTGATGAAAGATTAGATGCCATGTTCGTTTCTTCTGACGCCCAAAGGCAGTTTTGAGCACTTTGCCTTCTCTGTTCCATTTATTTACTAAATTCCCAAGATCATAATGATGAAAACCAGCCCTTGCAAGTGTTCTGCAAGGCAGACTTATCAGAAGAGTGACCACTACTGGAGTTTCTCAAATGGCAAGACAAACAAATAAGCAAAAATCCACAATTCTTGTGTAAGGTTGAAATCAGAAATTTCTTTTTTATTAGCTACTAAAGGTCCTAGCAAGTTTCTGACAGAAGCATAGATAGAAAATGGAAACAAATACCTTGCTGGGAATGTCTCCCTGCTTGCCCTAATCTTGACTACAGCAATAACGCATTGCTGAACGGTCAAAGCGCACCATGTTATCTGTGCCAATGACATGATAAGTGGGTGCGTTCCCAAGGAAGCAAAACATATGCAAGCAGGTCCTGTGCACCCAGGGTTCTGGCTGAGGACTGACGGAGGCTGCCAAGGCCACAATATCTTTTTTCTGGGCAAATAAAGCCAGCTGTGACCCTCTGCTTTCCAGCAGGGGACCCCACCCTCCCTGCCATCTCATCAGGCCCATCACTGTGCCACCAGCAAGGTTCTCTTCCAGCATCCACTTCATCTCCTACTTCTACAGCATTTCACTGTCTCCTTTTACAGCCATGACAAGTAAGATCTGAACTGTGTCCAAACAAGTGCATGAAAACAGGCCCTTATTGGGAGATAAGTTAGCAGAGTGAGAAAGTCAGAGAGACAGCCGACATGGTGGTATTTTGCCTTCTCAGCAGGAATCAGTATCAACTCATGTGCCAACCCACGTGATATAATCAAGGCAGGGCCCGAAAATGTTCAGCATTCATTCTCAGAGTCCTGCTAGGAAATGATCTCCCACCTGTGTAATGAATGGCTGAATTTGAAGGAATGCAGCCTGCTTAATAGCTAGTATTGATATTATTTACAAAATAAGAGAGAAAAACACCCTTTGATATGTTTTGTTGAAAGTGTGTCATTGTGGTTTGTAGAAAGCTCTTGAAGATGTGAAGGGGGTGGCATGGGGACTTTGGAGATGGGAAGGAGGGTGAGTGGCCATCAGGTGGTTGGTGGGCATGAGGTGGGCTATTAGGAGTTCTACAACTTTCACCCATGGGAGACCTGACCTGGGATGAAAAGTTAAATCCTCCCCCTGCTGAGGAGAGCTTTCTTAGGTCTGTCCGGGAGCACCTGGGGCTTAGGGTCAGCTGACTTCTGGCACTGCACTCTCCTCCGTTATTCCAGAACCTTCTCTCACCTGACACCAATGATGCACAGATGCCCTGACTATTCCCAGCCCACTGATTCTCTCTCAAAAGGGCAGGTTCCCTTGTGTGATAAAGCACAGATATCAGATGAAAGTGCAGCTTTCAGAGACCACGGAAGACCCTGTTGCATTTGCAGAAACTGACTAAAACCCAAACAAAACAGACTTTTTTTTCTTTCCCCACCTACCCCGCCCACCACCAAATCATCCTTTGTTTTTTTTCAAAGTCGTAAGAGGCACAAACAGGTAGCAAGAAGGCATGAGTGAAGCGTCCCCCGCCGAGCGCGTTCTTTTGGCCGTGGTGAGTGATCTGTCCTCCGTTCAGGTGATGACAGTGGGGCCCCTCCGGCCAGTTCTCTCGTGAATCTGGGATATTTTCAGTGCGATGGCTATGAGGGGGCTCAGCACTGCCTGGAAAAGGAGGAAGAAAGTCTGTGAACAACTCGAGTCAGTCACAGGAGGGCCGTAGGGATGGGTTTCTATTCCAAGCATCTGGATTCAGTTCTGATTTGCAGATCCGGACACCTGTTCTCTGGTCCCTGGTTTTCTCTTCCGTAAGAGGAGACTGAGTGGGCGGGGGGTTAGGGGGAGGAGAGGGAGCAGTTGATCTCCAAAGTCTTACCTGGCTCCCAAAAACATTGCTCTAAGATGGGAACTTGCACAACCCAACTACGAGAGTATTGAAGCATTTCAGGAACAGAGCGCTGTGAATCGAGGAAGTTCAGAAAACCCCACAGTCTTCCTCTGCTACATTCCCTCCCCAACACATACCCGCCCCCCCCGCCACACACACGTGCGTGAACTTGAGGAAAAACACTCGTTCTCCATCCTAAGTCCATGGACCTGATGAACCTACTCTCCTGATGTTTTGGAGAAGACAGACCAATCCATCAGCTAGTGCTGCAGAAAATAACTGCTCATTTCTTCCCATCATATGACACAGTGGCTCATGGGGCACCTCAGCGTCCCCTAGAAGGAGGTGGGGAGGTTTAGAGGCCTAGGGAAGAGATTCTTGGAAAGGTGAAGGACATGAAGGGGAGTAGGAATCACATCTTGCCCTTTAGCTGCGCATAATTTCATGAGACTCAGGCAGTGTTTTCCAAAGTGAGGTGCACACACCACTCAAGATGATTTTAGGTGGTGCAGGAGATTATTTTAGATGGTGCACGGGCATGGCACCAGAACACTGAGAAAGTCAGTCTATTTTCCATTCTTCTTCAATCCTCCTAATTTCATCAAAGAGGAAATCTATTTGCTGCCAATCTTTAACACTTTTACCAGGACAGAGCATGCCTCAGGCAAGAGTTACCTAGATAGAAGGTAATATCATTGTATGTTTTTATTGCATTTATTTTTTATGATGAATTTTATTTATCAAGGGATACTGTTTTATTTATCAAGGGAGTTTACCTAGGGATACTGTTTTTTCCATGGAGAGCACTGATGTAAGCTTTCTATAATTAAAAAAAATAGATTTAAGTGAAAACAAAGTTAAGTCCATTTAAAGACGAATACTAACATAGGGGTACTGGCAGAAAAGAAGTTTGGGAAATACTGGCATAAGGGGAAAAAAGATATCATATTGAGGAAAATAAAACCTGTATTTCTGGAGGGGAGAGAAAGATTCTATTACTTGCAACCTTCACGTATTACTAACAGATAGAGGGACGGAGGGAATGCATGCATTCTAATCAGACAGCAAGAGCCCAAGCAGACACCCAGGGCACCAGAAGCACAGGTAGCCCAGTTGTCCTGAGTGGAGTGTGGACACAGGGCGTTCCTGAGCCATAAGTGAGCAAGACTTGTTTGGAGAGACCTAACCACCTGGGCCAAGTGTAAGGTTTTAATTCATTAGGTAAGGGGAGATGTTGGAGGTTTCTGAGCTAAAAGGTGACACTATCAGAGCTGTGCTTTGGAAAGAATGCTCTAGCAGCAAGTCTCATAGTTTAATACATTTATGGCTAAATGTATTACATTATCTCACTCTGTAAAGATGAAGAGATGAAGCAGCACAGATGTAATCTTGGAAGCCAGCAGAGAGATGAAAATCTAGAGCCTTTTCACAACTACACAAGCAAGTGCTGCTTCCTTCTGGTTCCACGTCCATAAAATTGATACACAGAAACAGAAGCATTTCTTTTCCTTTTAATAACCCAACTGGTGCCCAGAAAAATTTTCCACTGGCACATTTTGCCAGGCCCTGTTCCACAGGATGCCCATAGGGCAGCATCTGGATTCTTTAAGAGCCAAGCACCCACTTCGTATAGATGTCAGATTATTAGCTTTCCTCCTCTTCCTGTCTTCTCTCCCCTCTTTCCTTCTTCCCCCCTTTTCGGCTATCTAACTCTACATAACACCTATAAGAGAGGTAAAGTGAGGACAGAGAAAGAGAATACAGCTAAAATCAATCACTTTGAGGTCCTGGAGGATGAATAAAGCTAAAATATCCTATCAATTTAAGAAAATGCAGTGAAACTGAATTTGAAACCCTAACCGTAACCCTCACTTTTTTTTTAACTGAAAATTAAGACATATTTTGTTTGACAGCATTGTGAGTTTCAAGATTAAGGATTTTCTACTCCTTACCTTTAAGTGGTGGTACCTACTGGCAAGAGGGTAAGGGAGCACAGTTGTAACCGATACTGTAAACACTGCAGATGTTCTCTTAACTGATCTCTGCTGAACTCTACAGATGAACCTATGCTGCCCATTTCTTCTGTAAACCATCCTGACTGAGGGCCACTGCACACTGGATGTCTGTGACCAACAGATGACTCTCTAACATGCTCACCTGCTTCTGCCTCTAGCAGTTATGTGCTTATTAGGAGTCAGTTACGTTTGTTCCTAAATATGTTAATGCCTGTTGTACTTGTTATTGAAACTATGAATTTACTAAATTATATGTAAACCAGGGAAATGGGAGAATAAATAGGAAGAGTTCTTTCTATGAAAATTAAGTTGAATGTTTTGGAAAGAATTAGATAATGGTGATTAGCCATGCCTGTCCAATTAGATGTGAGTGAGATGCTGTAAAGTACTGGGGAGAATTTTTTAAAGTATAGAAAGTTCTTTTTTCAGATTGCCTCACAAGTGGCCTTAAGTTCCCACTGACAATAAAGAAATTAAAGGTGAACATTACAGATGATGAATTATGAGTGGGAATCTTTTGAAGAAAGATAATCACAACACCAAAGAGTATGCTCATATTCAAAGAAAAGGTGTTGGACCAAAATTAAAAGATTGGCAAAAAAACATACATTTATATGTTTTGTGCTAAAAATAGAATGGTCAAGATATGTGTACATTTAATTACCCCTTTTAACTCTCTTTTTGGAGTAGTGAATTAAGCACTTGTTCCTTATCCTGACCATGTCAGAGAAGAAGGCTTCCATGGTAATTATGCAAACTGAAAGGAAGGAAACACATTTTTGGAAATTCTCTATGAGGAAGACCTTGAACATGGGAACTCCCACCCTGAGCAAAGAGTTCCAGGCCAGCCTGACACAGAAGCTGTGGAACAATCTGCCCTCAAGAGACCGTGAGGGTTTGGGAAGAAAAACATCAGTGATGATCACCATGGACTGAATACTACTGAGGTCCTTTCACACATTTTTCAGGAACCCAGAAAGTCTTTACATGCTTGTAGGATCCTAGGGAATTCTGGGAGAGGTCCCTAAAAGTGCCCAAGTTTGAATTTTTTGCCAGCCTTGTGAAATGGGAGCTTCAAGTCATAATTTAAGGATCATAAAGTATTTTTTTTCTTGCTAGAGTGTGCATGTGAATGTGTGTGTGTACACAGAATGCATGGTCTAGAATGAATGGTCACATCATGAGAGCAGGAGCTTTGTCTAATTTAGGGCTAGAAAAGTGCTGTTACTTAGGAGGCATTGAATAAATATTGGTGGAATAAAAGGATGCTATATCAGTTTGATGAAAAGAAAATGATGAGGCTGATAGAGACTTCTGTGGCCATTAATGAAGGGCACTCTGGGTGAGCCGGAGGGTCAGTAGTACCGAATTTTTACTGTCGTGTTTTTCTTTAGAAATCACAGCTTTGGTACATGTGACTCCCAGATACTTTTCTCATTTGATCAACCATTCATCATGGAAAAGGGAGAGAGGGAGATTCATTTTTCTGAAGCAATTGGAAAGGCCCTCAGACTGGGGAGTGAGAAGAGGGGTGAAAAATTAGAAGCCTGCGGATGTGAAATTTCTGAGGAGGAGCTGGACACAGAGCTTAAGAAACGGAGAGGAGCATGGGATGATCTAATTTGATTCTTTCACGTGACAGATGAGGAAACTGAGCCCAGAGAGGAGATATGATTGGCCCAGGGTCACGCGTCTGTTTGGTGGCTGAGCTGGGATAAGGACATAGTGATTCTTCCTCTACTGCTCTTTCCATGACACAATTCTGAACACGAGACCCCTGAATGACAAGGAAAAACAGAGCGGACAAGATGAGCCTAAGAGGAGAGATAAAGAAAAAGTAGGATCGTCATCCCACTGTACTAGACCAGTCCCACATCAGATGAGGGCTCAGATAGGACTGATTAGCCATCCCCACTGACCAAGAACAGGTGGACAGTGGGGAGAAGAGCATTTCCGGTTTTGTGAATGTATTAGACGTTCCAAGATGACTCTTGGTGAATAAAGGAAATAAACTAATAGAGACTATAATCTATTAGAAATATAGCATCTTTTTTCTAATTCCAGTGCTTCTTGGAGTGCTTGACATAGCTTTTCTACACTCAAGAGTAGGACACAGTGAGAGCTCATCCTGCAGCAAACGGCATCGGCAATGCCTCCATTCGAGGGTACTCACACCGCGGCTCCATTCAACCTTGGAGGTTTGGGTGGCTTTTGCTGTCATCTCAGGTTAATAAGCCTAGAGAGGGAAATGGAGTCTGTCTCTGTTTAAAATTCTGATACTTTGTTCATCATGGATTTTTTTGCATTGGTTTTGATTTTTTAAAGTATTGCATTACAGTATTTATCTTGAGTACTGAATTTTTTGGCACCCCCTTAAATTCTATACCCTGCTAATAACCTCAGCCTCATCCTAGCCCTGTGTTAGGCTTTAACCTGTTCATACCCCATGGAAGGAAAGAGAAGCCTTCTTCTTTCCCTTTCTTTTTCATCTTCTCTCTTGTTCTATATTGTTGTTGTTTTGATTCACATTCACGTAAATTGGAGCCATAAAAACAAGCCCCTAACAAATGAACTTCTTACCCTGACCGGCAATAGACAAGGAGAGGTGTAAATGATCTGAATGTCACAAGACTCAAAGTAAATAGTTAACTGATTTTTTTGGAGAAAAACAAATGCTAACCAGAAACACAATCACTTATTGAGTAAAATTTGTCCGAATCTGTGGAGGGAGCCCAGGGCTTGGCTGGTCCCAATGAGGACTGTGCATGAGGAGAGTCAGAGAAGTATCCATGTGGGAAGGAGCGCATGCGGAAGACAGTACTTATCCTAGTTCATGGTTTGAGGCAGGTAATAAAACCTGAAGAATGCAGATCATTCAACAACATAAAACACTGACATTCCGACATCCATAAAATAGGGATTTACAACAAATGCCACGTTCGCCTGATGCTTAGTGGCAACTTGCATCAACACTCCTTCTTGGGTTAAAGATGAACCACCTTTCTCTCATTCAAACATTCATTTTTAGTCCGTGTGCAGTCTGCTTAGTCTAAGGCAGTGGTTCTCAAACTTGAGTGTGTGTCAGGATCACCTGGAGGGCCTGATAAACGGCAGATTGCTGGACTCCTCCCCTGGGGTTGCTGATTTAGGACATCTGGGTTGGGGCCCAAGAATCTGCATGTCTAACAAATCCCAGGCGATGCTGACACTGCTGGTCCTGGAACCACACTTTGAGAACCTCTGTCCTAAGGTACGCCCATGAGTGTGCCTGTCAAATTCCTTGCTCCAGCTGGAGGCTAGGTTGCCTTGTTTGTTCACATGATCCCACTCCTTGGCCACAGCTGACTGGACCAGGAGTAGGTCCCTGACCTACAGGCAGCTGATCCATAGGCTGGCCAGTGACTGAGCAATAGCCTGAGACAAAACCTGAACCAGCTGATCAGATTTTTTCTGAACAATTTTTTTAAGTTGGTAAGTAATGAAAGAATAAGCCAGCCAGCAGTGGGAGCTAAATTAACCACGAGGTTATAATTCACTAATCACAAGGGCATAAGGCGCCAGGGTAATCCAGGATTGCGAGAAAGCAGAGATTCTGAGAAATATGAAAAATTCTAAGAAATTTAGAAAAGATCTTGGAGAAATAAAAATTAAACAGAGCAGAGGGAAATGAATAAAGAGTTGGTAGAGAGAAAAGGATGGCGTACGTCGCAATAATCTCGAAAGTAAAGATCCACTAACTCTTGCCAGGCGGGCCTGAATCAATAACTTGCTCGAGGTCTAGTGTCCGAGACCTGGCCCTACTCTTGGATTTCTTGAGTTACCTTTGGTCTGTTTGTGCACTAAAATAAATCAAAATTTTAAAACAAATTAAAACAAAATCACACTAATAAACAAACCCCGAGTATGTTTTTCTTGGATCATTTTGAGGAACCATCATTATCCAGCTTTCTACCACCAGTGAGAAAAAGCTTTTTTTCCTCATAAAACTAAACCTCTTTCAAATTGAAATTAACTTCCTCACCAAATCAGCTCATGGCACCACCTTCCCCTTTCTGCTACTAGCAGATCCCACCAATCTCTCCATCAGCTGGGCTGGAAGTGCACTTTGGTGTGTCTTTCTCTCTTTTCGCCACATCTAAGCAGTCACCCACTCCTTCTCATCCCATGGCTCCTTCCTTTAACACAGTCCCCTACTACCCCTGGCTTGCAGGAGTCTGCTGACTCTTCCCAGGCTCACCAGAGTGCGCTTTTAGGAACCCTAATGTAAAAGTCCTGGATGGTTTCCTAAGCCTAAGGTCTGCCCTCGCAGTATGGCTGTCAGCTTCTTGACAGTTGGGTCTTACCCTCTCTCGTAGGCAGAATACTATGCCTCAACCCCCAAAGATATCATGTCCTGTCCCCTGCAATCTGTGAATGTGACCTTATTTGGAAAAAGGGTCTTTGCAGATGTGGTTAAGTGAAAGATTCCGAGATGACAAGATTATCCTGGATTTTCCAGCTGGGCCCTAAATGCAATCACAAGAGTCCTTACAGGAGAGGGACAGAGGGAGATCATATGCACACACAGAGGAGAAAGTGATGTGGCGATGGGGACAGAGATGGTGGTCACCAGCCAAAGAATGCCTGCAGCCACCAGAAGATGGAAGAGCGAGGAAAAGATCCTCTCCCAGAGGCTCCAAAGGGAGGTGTGTGCCTGCCGACACCTTGATTTCAGAATTCTGGCCTCTTGAACTCTGAGGGAATACATTTCTATTGTTTTAAGTAACCCAGTTTGTGGTAATTTGTTACACAGCAGCCAAAGGAAATGAGTACACCCCTCCTTTCCACAATTCCTCCCCAGTCTTCTGCCTGCTCCTTTTCTCACCCCACTGCACCCCTTGAACGATGACTTCTCAGCCCAAGCTCTTCTCCACTTTTACATGTGTTGTTCTTTCATTTTGGACCGATGCTGAAATCTCACCCATCCCTCAAGGCCTTTTTCATGAAATCTCTCTGATAGTCCCAGGAAGGATCTCTCCATTCTCTGACCCCTTCACTTGCTTCTCTGATGATTCCTTTTTATCTTGATTTACAGGAATTTGTAGGGGTTTTCTTTTCTTTCCTCTATCACATTAACTAAACTCTAAGTTACTAGAAGGCAAAATTTTTCTTAAATGTGTCTGTTTCCCTCCCAATACTATGTGTCTTGCCCATAAGAGGTGCTGAAAGAAATGGTGGGCTTGGGATATTGTTTCGAGTGTTTAGTGCAGTGGGCGGTATAGTGAGAAACTCACTTGTGCTTTGCACCCCCTTCATCAGGAAGATTCACCCGGACGAGATGAGACCGTCCATGCAGTCTCCCTCCTGCCTCTTCCTCAGCCCAAGGGGAAGCCAGGAACTGCTCTGCCTGTGAAGGGTTAGCAGGTGCTTGGGTGGTTCTAATTAGCACTAACTGCTAATGTGGAGATAGGGCTGAATGAAACCTTCACAACCCAGAGTTCAAAGAAAAGGAAAGCTGTCCAATCCGAGAAAGCAGGAAAGGGAAAAGAACTCTGAGAAAAGGATGGCCTGTGGCAGTGGAAAGGACTATTAGGGAAAAGACCCTGTGCCCCTGCCCAGAGCAGTGCCCCAGACAGAGGACAGGACAACAGCAGAGGTGAAGGCAACCACAGAGACCTGCACTCTCCCCCAGGACGGTGTGTGCCCTCTCCCTGCTCCATCCCCTCTGAGCTGTTTTATATGATCTGGAAAAGGGAAGGAGCCCCAGATGGCTACTGCTGACCTTCTTGCCAACTCAGACGGGAGTTAGAGATCCATACAATACAGAAATGTGACATTTCTTGCATCACAGGAGTCGTGGAAAAATCCATACCTGCTATAATTATAAACTTGGAGGCATCCTCTGGCTTTGTTTCCAATGCGTCTCAGCTTTGGAGAAAGTTTCTTTTCTTTTTTTTTTCTGAAGTCTTTTTTTAATTGAAGTATAGTTGATGTACAATGTTGTGTTAGTTTCAGGTCTACAGCAAAGTGATTCAGTTATATATTCAGTTATACATATATAATTCAGTTATTTATATATATATATATATATATTCTTTTACAGATTCTTTTCCCTTATAAGTTATTACAAAATATTGAGTATAGTTCTTTGTGCTATACAGTAGGGAGAAAGTTTCTGATTACATTGCCCTTCAAATCCTGAAGACTTACACAATGTAACAGAGAGAGCCAAGTATAGGAACCTGTAACTAACTGTCAGGGCAAATTTATAAGGGCCCTGCCCACAGAGGTAAGCAGGGGTGGAAACCTATGCCAGCTTCTCTCAGCAAGCCAGGCATCCTGGCAAGGGGCTGCATTTCCCCAGAGGAAGGGTGCCTTTGTCTTTTCACAAAGATGCCATCCCCTAGCCTCACCACCCTGTGCATTCCCGTTGAGAGAGCCTTTTTCTAATTTGCACAAAGGGGCCCTAGAGGCGAGATGCTGTCCTGTTTACAGAAGCCCAGATTTTGGGTAACAAAGATGACTAGCTATTTCAAATCCACCTGAGAAGTGTCTAGAAGAGAAATCGTAACAAAAAAAAAATCAAATACATTTGTTGCTAATAAAAGTTAAGTGAGGGTTTCCCTGGTGGCACAGTGGTTAAGAATCTGCCTGCCAATGCAGGGGACACAGGTTCAAACCCTCGTCCGGGAAGATCCCACGCGCCACGGAGCAACTAAGTCCTTGAGCCACAACTACTGAGCCTGCGCTCTAGAGCCCACGAGCCACAACTACTGAGCCCATGCACCACAACTACTGAAGCCCGCACGCCTAGAACCCGTGCTCTGCAACAAGAGAAGCATGGCAATGAGAAGCCCGTGCACCACAACAAAGAGTAGCCCCCTCTGGCTGCAACTAGAGAAGGCCTGCGCACAGCAACAAAGACCCAATGCAGCCAAAGATAAAAATAAATAAAATAAATAAATTTAAAAAAAAAGATTCGTCCTTAAAAAAACAAAAAGTTAAGTGAAAATGCTAAACACTGCAAACATTTTGCTCTTTAATATAATACATACAACCATGGTCCTAACTGTAATCCCCTTTTCATGTAATAAATCTATCTATCCATCTTGATCCAAAATGGACCTAAAATTAACCAAAATAGAGAATATGAAAAATGACTATAGATAAATCTGAATTCCGAGCCCAACCCTGAGGGAACCCATCTATTTTGTGAATGTCAGAAAACAGGCCTCCATAAAAGCTCTCTTCTGAGGGGGAGAAAGCCATTCCAGGATATAAGCGATGAGATACTCCCAAAGAAGTTCAATCAAAGCAAAAACTAAGCTAGCGTTTTGGGAATGCAGTGACGAGCCTAACAGAAACCACACTGACCAGGCCAGTTGGGCCTCCTTCTCCACAGCCCTCCCCACCTTTGCAACTGACTTGGGACTTTAGGAAGCAAAAGGCAGTGCTTAGGTTGCAAATCCAAAATAAATCAGAGGAGTCATGAAGTCATTTTTCCTCTTTATTCCTATACATTGGAGCTGCTTCCGGTCCCTACTCAGAAGTACTGTGTTGGGCTGGAGAAGGAGAGAAAACAAACATGCTGGCCAGCATTTGGGGGCACGGCCACAAGGCACTAAGCAGAATCTTGGTGGCCTTTCATTGTCCTGTCGTGCAAACACAGACCAACCTGCAAGAGTTCACAGCTTCCATTTTATAGAACTGCTCCCCTGGTCACTCTTTCCCTTTTCCTCTTTCCTCTCTTCTCTCTTTCTATCCCCTCATCTGCCACCAAAAACATTGCAAAAAGGTGGGAAATGACTAACTGGTTCAGATCGCCACAATTTCTGCCTTCCTCCTCCAATGTCCCTACCGTGTCTTCACGTTTCGACTCCACAGCAGACTTCAAAGGTTTCCCTGATGTAGAATGCACTTTCCAGTTTAGAGGGAACCTAGAGTTGCCCACCTCCCTACCGCCACTTGCAAAACTGTTACCAGAAATATAACTGCAAGACTGAAAGCAGAGGTTTAAAAAAAAAAGAACCACTCTCCAGTTCAAGTTCTCAAAGGACTCTCCTTGTAGCCATTTGCCTCCTCTTTTGAAGCCAAGGTCTAGGTTATTAGTAGTTGTCATTTTTTAAAAACTAGGTTCCTAGGGTTGGAACAATAATGTGATTCAGCTTGGCTTTCTGCGTATAGATCCCAGAAAGCCTGGCTCCTTAGAGGTGGATTAAAAGCATCAACAGAAGTCTCCCAAAGATTGGTCAGCAGACTGCTACCTGAGGACGAGGTAAGAATCACCTGGGGATGCTGTTGTGGGCTCCCGTCATGGAGACGCTGCTTCAGTGAATCTAGGGACCAGGAAGGGAATGTGTCGCTCTACAAGCTCCCACAGTGATTCTGGTGCATACCCAGGTCTTGAAATCACACTTATTCTAGAATCTGCAGTGAAGAATGGTGGTTATAAGCATGGACTCTGAAGCCAAACTGCCTGGCTCTACCCCTTATGAGCTGTGCAAGCTTGGGCACGTGCCTTAACCTCCCTGAACCTTCATTCTCTTTCCATGAAATAGGGAACACTTACCTACTGTGATGGGGCTAGACTGGGACATGCAAACTGGAGATCCATGGCCACCAGATCCACTCAACCATCTCTTATTTTTGCTGGCACAAAATTAATATGTATTTTAAAAAATATGAACTGAATGCCTTTAGATGGCATGCCAGTTCTAACTAACAACTTCCTACTGTTCTATGCCCTGCTGCCCTGTTCACATCGGTGAGTTATCTGCCGGTCATTTGAATTTCCGACCCCAGGGTTTGCCACGGGGTGCATACCCTGTAGTCACCCATGCCTGTCACAGGAAGCTGGCTGCTGGCAGCGATGTGGGTGGTGGGTGTGTTGGTGAGAGGGTGGTGCACGCCCCCAGGGCTGCTCCTGGGTGCGGCTTTTGCTCCTGAGTGTGGCTTCATGTGGGAAAGAAGAGACCTATGGATACAGTACCAAAAAGCTCCTGACTGAGTTTCGAGGTGTCCTGACCCCAGATCTTACACCCTCTCCACCCTGGAAGAGCACCTGCAGCCAACCTGGGTTTAGTGGCTGTACAACTTGAGGCCCAATATGGAACGTCTGTCAGGACTATAGGGTATCCCTGGAGACCTGTGATTCTTAGACATAGGTGGTCATAGGTTTTTCCTCAAGGTGCACTTTAGGATCATGAAACCAAGCTTGGAACCTCAGCCAGCTTCCCTATATCTTCCTCAATCTGCAGTGTCCACTGGACTTTTGAATTTGGTTCATTTAACAGAAATTGAACACATTTGCACACTGTTCATATTCATCCAAACGAACTCACCTTTCCACGCTTCCAAAAGACCAGTTACAAATATTTGGTTCCAAAGCCCTCATAGGCCTAGGCTCAGAAAGAGTATTCCAAATAATACATTTAAGCTTCCTTTCTTTCATGGCATTACTGGATCACTGTGGTGTCATCAGTGCCACACACCGATACCTAGTGTTTCTCTCCTCCCTGCCACAGAAGGCTGAGCTTCCAGGCCTTCTCATGGTCAGGCGGGGCCCTTTGACAATTTCCAGGCAGTGGGTTAAGAGCAGAGGAGATGTGGTCACTTTCAGCCAAAGCTCTTCCTCTCCTTACGGTAACCAGCTGTTGGGGAGCAAATCTGCGACTCCAAAGTGCCTCTTTAGCACGTAGGTTATTTCGAGCTGAAAACAATGAAGGCCCAAAAGACTCAGGAAGAAATTTTGACTTTCCCCCTAACTGCCTAAAAAATAAATTAGATAGAGGGCCTGTTCCCAGAATAGAGCTTTCACCAGAGACATCTGCAAAGAATATGGGCTTGGTGTCGGGGGAGAAACAGGGCCTAGAGATGCATCCACTCTAAGTCCCATTGTTTCTGCACAGCCCAGAAAACATTTATTTACCAAACATTTGCTTTTCCATCTCCAGGTCAACTGCCTGCCTCCTTTTTGAAGTCCCAAGCCCTTACAACAGCTTCTTTTATCTCTAGCTGAAGATGCTATTTAAGGTGAAGGTTTCAGCCATTTGGGCGAGTTACTCAGTTTTTCTGGGTCTCCCCAATTGTAGACATGTTATTAAAATTTTGTTTGATTTTCTCCTGTTAATCTGTCTCACGTCAGTTAGACCAGCCAGAAGAGCCTAGAGGGTAGAGGACAATTTCTCCCTCCCTAACACAGCGATGTTCTAGACACCTGTTCTGTACACTTGGACCCTGGAGTAAGAACACAGAGGCAAGCACCCAGCCAAGCTGTGGTGAATATATAATAGGAACTAGAAGTAAACCTTATTTTCAGTGGTGGTTTTAAGCCAGTGAGACTTTGGGGTTGTTGGTTACCACGGCACTGGTCTAGCCCATCTGGACTAATGAAAATATTATTCACTAAAACGAAGTGGGAAATGCCATTTCAAAAACATTTTCCAAATCAGAAGGTGTGAAGAAAGAGAATATGTCTTGGAAACTCTATACTGCTGAACTATCGTTTGCCTTTAGGCATTAGGCCATCTTTATTATATTGGATATTCTGAAGCCAATTAAAAGGATAAGAATGATGTAATAGTTTTCAAACATGGATGCAAATTCTTTGGGATTCTTTCCATTAAGAGGTGGGTCTAGTCCCTCTTCCCTTGAAACTTGGCAGCCTTATTCAACCAATAAAGTTTGACAGAAGTGCTGTTCTGTGACTCGTGAGCCCGGGTCACATAGCCCGGCAGCTTCCCCATATTGCCCTCAGCAATGTTATATGCAAGAAGACTTACTATCTCGAGGCCAAAAAGGTAAAGAGGCCTCCAGAAGACTCCAGCTCCCAGCCATCTGAGTCACTCTCAGTTTTTCTAGTTTTCCCATCAGAGACCCCAGACATCAGGGAGCAAGCAGAGGCAAGCTGTCCCACTGTACCACGTCCAAATTCCTAGCCTACAGGGTCCATGAGCGGGCAGAAATCATTGTTGTAGGGTGCCACCAAGTGTTAAGGTGATTTGTGAAGCAACAATAGGCAACCAGAGTGAAAGGTGAGCCGTCTAAACAGAACTTTAGGCTGATACATTGCTTGACCATTCATGAGGTAGGGAAAGAAGTTAAGGCTTAAGTACAGTGACAGAACTTATAGTATGTTGGTTGAATGCATGGATCCATTAGGCTTGGGCTTAATTCCATCTCCAGCACTCACTAGATAAGGTTCTTAATCTCTCTGTGCATCATTGTATTTTACTGAGCATCAATTTTGAAATTGGGATGCTAATAATTGTTCCTGCTCCACAGGGTGATAAACATGAAATGAGATACAGCATGGCCCTCAGCGGCATCCCCGGCCCTGCACTTGTGACTCTGTCACTGAAGGCTGCCAGGAGGCCTCACCCTGCTAAATATGCAGCTTGCACATATGAACATCAGATAATTCCCGCTCTTGCCTAAGCAGTCTTGGAAGCCAGAAGATGTTATGTTTCCTGGCTGGGTTTAGGTCACAGGCAATAGAATTGGCTACACAAGAAGACAGAGAATTGATTTACTGGCTTGCAAAAGTCTTGGGAAAAGGAAATTCCTTTCCTTGCTCTCATCTATAGTTTGTGCCTCGGGTTCTGAAGTTTTAATTCTTCTTCAGCAGTTTTTAATAGCTGACACTGAATATGTACCATGTGCCAAGCACTATTCCAAATTCATGCGTTGAGTTAACCTTTATAATAGATGGTTATATTTTATGTAATCTGTAACAGATATATCTATCAGGTGAGGTAGGTAATATTATCCCCATTTTACAGATGAGAAAACGGAGGCTCAGAGGCGTTACATCACTTGCTCAAAGACACACAGCTGGTAAGTGGCAGAGCTGAGCTCTGAACCCAGTTGGTGCCATGATTTTAACAGCAAAGCTGGGCTGTATCTCACTACCCTAGATTGCCCTTCTACTGAGGGAAAAGTTTCCATTTTCTGAATATTTAAAATATTTGTCTTCATGCCTTCGCTGCAAAAGGTTTCTCTGTTTCAGGTACGTTATTTGAAAACTACCTTTTTAAGAACTGTGAAATGCAGCAATCACAGGGAAGTGCATAGAAGTTACATACTTGAATTACATGTAAAGCTGATGCTTGTGCTTCTGCGGCCCTTGAGCATTTGAGTTCTACATGAACTCATCAGATTTTTTCCCTAGTTAGCATGACATACTGTCAGCACATATAGCCCATGTCCAAGAGTTTTCTTTAGCAATGTTCTTTATGAGATTAAAGGACTTCCTTTTGATTTCTATCTGCAGAGTTTTTATCATGAATAGATGATTTAGGAAAGCATTTTATCAAATGCTTTTCTGTACCCGTTTTGTTATTATTGATACTTTCTAACTTAATTGCCCTTGTGATAATCCTCTGCATTGTTTCATTGCCTAGTTAATTTTTATACATAGTTAATTTTTATAGTGAATTTTTATACATGTTGCCTGTGTCATGAAAACAATTTATATGTTGATATTGTTTGCTGTAGTATCTATATAAGTCCATTAAATAAGGCATGTTAACAATGTTGTTCAAATATTCTACAGCCTTATTAATTTTTCTATCTCCTTGTTCTAATAATTCCTGAGAGGGCTGTTAAAATATTCCAGGGCTATTGTCAGTTTCTCTATTTCTTCTTATAGTTTTACCAATTTTTTGCTTTATAAATTTAAAATTATTAGGTCTTCCTGGGGGGGAGTTAAAGTTTTGATCATTTTGAAGAGTCCCTCTTTATATTAAGCAATACTTTTGATCTTTATCTGAAACTAACTAGTCAGATTTTTCGTTGTTATTTGTATATATTTTTCCATTTTTTTAACTTTCAAATTTTCTGTATTTTTATATAAAATGTGTCTCTTATAATGAGCTTATATTTGTCTTTTTAAAAAAATCCAAACTTTGTCTTTTCCCTGGAGCACTTAGTTCATCTATATTTAAAGTAATAACAAATACATTTGTGTTTAAATCTACCATCTTACATGCTTTTTATTTGACCAACTTGTTTTTCTTTCTTTTCTTGGATTGATTTTTTTAAGTTATTCTCTGTTTTCCTCTCTTAGATTGGAAGTTATATTCTTTCTATTTTTGTGTGTGTGTGTCTGTGATGGTCACCTAGAAACTACAACATGAATCCTTGACGTATCAAAGTCTAATAATGATCCATAAATTTACTTTCTTCCAAAATATGCAAGGATCTTAGTACATCTTAGGTATGATTACTCTCACAGTTCTTAGAGCTATTATGGTTGTACATTTTAGTTCTTTATAATATTAATATGATAAAAATTTTCAGCATCATAAGACATTACTATTAATGTTTTATACAGCTAATGTTCACATAAACCAACCCCTATTTTTAATTTTTCTTTGCTTTTTATTCCTTGATGCATCTCTGAGGTTCCACGGGGGATAATTTTCCTCCTAACCGAAGACTATCTTGGAGAA
This sequence comes from Eschrichtius robustus, assembly GCF_028021215.1. Classification (NCBI taxonomy): domain Eukaryota; kingdom Metazoa; phylum Chordata; class Mammalia; order Artiodactyla; family Eschrichtiidae; genus Eschrichtius; species Eschrichtius robustus. The sequence continues at coordinate 51,060,066 of NC_090833.1, forward strand.
TTTCTTTCTGTATGCGGCTGCTGATAGCCCATTCTCTCAGTTTTTGTCTGTCTAAAAAGTCTTCATTTTGCTTTCATTTTAGAAAGATCGTTTCTAGACTGTCAGTTATTTTATGTCAGCCTTCTGATTTTCAATGTTGCTGTTGAAAAATTAGTTGTCAATCAAACAACTTGTCTTTGATCTTCTGTAGTTTTAGTCTGATGTGTCTAGATGTGCATTTATTTTTATTTACTCTGCTCAGGCTTCTAGCACCAGTGGATTGCTTTCCTTCATTGGTTCTGGGAAATCCTCAGCTATTATCTTTTCAAGTTTTACCTATACGCCAGTCTCTCTCCTCTCCTTTTGAGACTCCAATTAAATTATGCTAGACCTCAGTGTATCCTCCACGTGTCTTACCCTCTATTCTATATTGTCTATTGATTCTGGTGCACACTGCTTTGTCTCTTCAGGTGCTTTGTAACCTTTTACCGTTTGCTGGCCATTTTGTTTGAAAAAATTATTATAGAAATAACTTGAGACCTAGGATATTGCTAGCGTCCTTCATCGCCTCCCGTGAGATGCCTGAGGGCGCTAGTAGTTCAGAGCTGTGGCTTTATAACCGCTGGATTACAGTCTGTAGTCTACCTTTGGAATGATTCTCTTCAAATTTACAATCTAGAACAGGGGTTACTGTACCAAGATCTCTGCCTTTGGTGAGTTCTTAGCTCTAACTATTTTTCCTTCAGCCACAGGAATGTGCCACACAGGTCTGCCTCTTCGCCTCCTTTGGTTCGTCCTTTGGGTGGCAGAGGCAGGTGGAAATGGACCAGGTTCTGCATTGGACCTGATGCCTGTCACCTACACCTTGTGTAATTTGCCAAAAGCAGCTCTTCTTAGCCCTTCGCCTGGGTAGGCAGATGCCCCGGGATAGAAAGAGCTCTGGCTCATTTCCCTGAGCCCCAACCTCCTTCCTATTCATGTTGCTATCTTATTAGGTCATTGGTCATTGATGCTTTTCCAAAGATACTTTTATAGATTTCTTTCAGCTTTTCTCTTTTCAGAGGGAAGGTTAGTTTGAATCATCTAGCCCACCCATACTAGAAGTCCTTCACACAGACAGGGTTTTGTTTTTGTTTTGGTAGTCATTTTCCTGCCAATATTAAATTTCATATGAAATCTAGATTTCTGAAAATTCGGGGGATCTGGCAACCCTGGGCTCATAGATTGACAAGGCAATAACTAGAGAGAGCTGAGTGTCACCAGAGTTCCCACTGTGCTCTACGGTCTTAAACTAGCCCCAGTCTAGAATTTGCTGCCTGTCTTGATAGGCATCTGAATTGGCTATCACTGAATAAGCAATAATGAAATAGAAGCAATTAGATGATTTCAATATTAATGAGGATACATCTTACCGGGATAGTTCTATATCCAGGAATCTAGGACATTCTAATTTACATGTTTTCTTTTTCTGAAACAGGAAGTCTCACTGTGAGGAGCTTGAAGACGGTGAGTGAGGGCCGGCAGATTTGCACGAGGAGCCCAGAACAGTTTTGCGGAATGAAGGGGCTGAGGTCGTCCCCAACCCGCAGTCTCTGAGATTCAGATTCTCCACATGGACTGAGCTGATCATGATTGAGACACAGGACTGTAATCCAGGAACTGTCTCCTCTCAACCCAGCCCTCCCAGCGGCACTCCCGAGGCCGGCAAAGCAGCGTGCAAAGGAAGCCACAGAGAGAGATGAGGAGACTCTAGGTCCACTTTGGCAGGGAGAACTCCTGGCTGAGCGCAGTTCTGAGAACGTGGGCTCTTTTCCTCTCCCACCTTGAGAAACCACCGAGGCCTAGGGGGATCTTCAGTGGCCTAGCCCACCATCTCCTTTCAGGCCCACCACTGGGGAGCCCACTCTGGGGTGGTGACACTACTTCTCCAGGGGAAAAGTTAACAGTCTCTTTGCATGTCCCATAACTGCCACCCCCCAGCCCACTTGATGTAACTGGTCACAGGTAGCATTGTGGCATTCTCTAGCCTCTAGAAGGTACAGCCTTCTAAGAGAGGACTAGTTCTTTGGAAAGGATTTGAGGACATAAACAGGGGGTAGGAAGTCTAAAGGAGAAACTAGACTTCCCACTGCTCTGGAATTGTGGGGCTCAGGGGTTGCACCTGAGAATACTCTTAGAGGATGGGTTGGGCGCATCAGTGATATACCAGACTGAAGACGGGCACCCTGATTACTCTATTTTTTCATAGCTGGGTGCACATCTCTATATTTTTTGATACCACATAGCACAGCACCCTAGCTAAGACCATGGGCTCTGGGGCCAGAGCCTAGGTTCAAATACCAGCTATATCATTTAGAAATAGTAGGTTATTCGAATCCTCAGGGCCAAAGTTTTATCATTTGCATAACAAGAATGGATGAGTACGTATCCCGTTGGACTGTGGTGAGAATCAGATGTAACTCACACAAAACACTTAGCATTCTACCCTAACCCAATACAGGCAGGCATCTAACACAAGCTAATGGATATATTACTGTTGTTGTTGTTATTGTTATTCTTGAAGCAGGAAGCCTGGCTTGCTAGAACCGCAGGGGGCGGAAGTGAGTAGACCAGCATTCTAGCCCCAGCATGTTGACCTTTGATAGACAGACAACAACTCCTCTGCCATAAAATGAAGTTCATATGATCTTTTCTGACGGAAGATCAGATAAAAAAAAGATTAAGACTATCACCAGTGTTCTCAGCTCTTTGAATGAAAGACACCCAAAGTCACTCTGGTCAGAACTAAGATCTCTCTGTATCAGTCAGAGGCTCTGGGCCCCAGGAAATCCCTGCCTTTTTTGTTTGTGTGCACCGGGGGCCCCTCTATCCAGCCAGAGGGAACACAGTGGACAAGACAAAGCTGAAAACAGACGGAACAGACGTGTCTACACTCAGAACACATTCCTTCAGGTGCGTCTGCGTCTAAAGCAGTAAGTTAGCAAGGACCACCCCAGGGAGCACGAGAAGCAGAAGCGACAGGGGGAGAGAGAACTTGTGCCGTGAGGCTGCCTGAGCGGAGGCGGTGCAGCGGAATCCTCAACGCCGGGCTCTAAGGTGACAGCAGCGAGCCCTCTACCCACAGTCTTCCCTGCGACATCCAGACCGCACGCGGAATTTATGGACGGTGAATATACATTTGATTTGTGCAGTGACTGAAAGTTTCTTCCACCTTTGACAAAAGAATATGTTCTTCCATGGACTTTGCCTCTGTGACGCGGCTGCCAGATTGCCCTTAAGTCCTTGAAGTATGTTGTTGGCCTTTTGATCGAAGTGGTGCTAGACTGTCTACCCACAATTTTGGCAAGGCTTCCTATCTTTGTAAAATCAGATCAGAACTTCCTTCATCCCCAGGTTATTCTGAATCTCTCAGTTTGACTAGTGTCATTGTGTGAAGGAAACACAGTCTAACACTATGGAGTTGATACCGAGGTAGGGTTTCCATGGGGATGCAAAGTAAAACTGATTTTCTTGTTTCTTGTTTTGTTAAGTTTCTGAGCAGTGGAAACAGGTCTTCAAAGGTCTTGGGACATTTGTCTGGGTTATTTTCTGCACTTTTTGTAATTTTCCAGGAGGAGAGAATAGCAGAGGCCAGTTACCCCTATAAATGCCTCCTAGCGGTTTGGCTTTAGAGGGATTTATCTGGTCTGGAGGGAAAGTCAATCCTGCCAAACAGAGGTGGAAATAAGGATGCTGAAGGTTACCATAGCAGGAATGCTCAGACTTGAATGTGGACACAGATCCCCTGGGGAGCTTCTTAAAGTGCAAAATCTGATTTGGCAGGTCTGGGGTGGGGCCTGAGATTCTGCATCTCAGAAGCAACCAGGTGATGCTGATGCTACTGAACCAAGGACTACTCCTTGGGGAGCAAGAGTTTCAGGTACTGATAGAAACAGTATAAATTATATCTGCTTTTAAACTGCTTAGTGAATCGTATTCATTACATGGACGGTGAATTCAACAGGACTGCAAATTCTGAGCAGTATCAAAATGAAATACCCTATGTTGATGTAAGGCGGGGTCAGCAGTTGGATTCACCAATAGAGAAATGCCCAGGTGGTTAAAGACAGTACAAAATGTACAGCTGGAAAATCTTGGTCAGTTATCAAAGTATCTTAGCTTTCGTTGAATACCATACTGCCCATCCTCACTGTAATACCTGAGGCTGTAAGTAAAAGCGAACCAAGAACAAAAAGCAACAATAGACTTGGCTTCCTAAGGGATGTGGGGCTTCTGTGGGCGGTGGGTTTGAGGGTCACTGAGAAAGCATCTGAAATGCAATCATGCCTTGTTAGCCACTCCTGGGAGCCCCATTCACACCAGAACACAATGTCAGGGCACTCCTGGCTTTGCACAAGTAGAAATGGCCCACACTTGCTGCCCACGCGTTCTAAGTACTGTCCAGGACTCTCTCTCGTACCTTTCTTTTTTCATACCATTTATCCACGAGCTTCTCCTGAATAGTTCTCCTTTGTCTTCCAACATAGCTCTAGTGCTGCTCATCTGAAAATCATTTGTAAGCAATTGCTTTAAATAGAAAAAAGAAGGAATCCTTCCTATAAGAAACCAAACACCTGAAAAAGGAATTTGATTTCATGAAGCAAACATGCTCGAAGACATTTTCCTTTCAGCTTTTCTTGCCATCAAAAGCTGGGAATTCAATCTCAGAAGGCCAATTTTGGAGATTTCCAGGGATATTTGATACTTGTTTTGAAAACGTTAAAATTCATCTCTCTGTATAAACACACATGTGAATACGAATGTAATTGTACCTTTTACAAAATGTATTGTTGAGCCAAACTCATTGGGACGTATGCTTCCCTGAATGTAATCAGAAATTGTGCATAATGTTCAAAAAGGCCAGGGTCAGCAAACTAGAATCCTCAGGCTAAGTCTGGTCTACCACCTGGTTTTTGGATAGCCTGTGAACTAAGACTTACCTTTACATTTTTAAATCACTGAAAAAAAAAATCAGAAGAATATTTTGTGAAATGTGAAAGTTACATGAAATTCAAAGTTTAATACCCATAAATAAATTTACTTATTCATTTATGTATTGTCTGTGGCTGCTTTTATGCTACAGTGGCAGTTGAGAAGTTGCAACATGGATGATATGACTAGTGTTATGGGTTGACTCGTGTCCCCCACTCCCACATTCAGCTGTTCCAGTCCTAATCCCCAGTACCTCAGAATGTAACCTTTGGAGATAAGGTCTTGAAAGAGGCAATCTAGTTAAAATGAGGTCATGAGGGTGGGCGTTACTCCAATATGCCTGGTCTGCTTACAAGGGGGGAAATTTGGACACAGGTACACACAGAGGGAAGATGATATAAAGAGACAGAGGGAGAAGACAGCTATTTACAAACCAGGGAGAGAGGCCTGGAACACATCCTTCCCTCACAGCTCTTAGAAGGAACCAACTCTGCCAACACCTTGATCTTGAACTTCTAGTCACCAGAACTGTGAGACAATACATTTCTGTTGTTGAAGCACCCAGTCTGTCGGACTGTTACAGCAGCCCTAGCAAACTAATACAGCGAGCAAAACTTAAAGTATTTACTATCTGGCTTTTACAGAAAAAGCTTGCTAACACCTACTCCATGGGACTAATTTTTAAAAAATTTTTATTGGAGGATAGATGATTTACAATGTTGTGTTAGTTTCAGGTGTACAGCAAAGTGAATCAGTTATACTATATCAATACATATATCCACTCTTTCTTATATTCTTTCCCATATTGGCCATTACAGAGTATGAAGTAGAGTTCCCTGTGCTATACAGTAGGTCCTTATTAGTTATCTATTTTATATATAGTATAAAATAGTATATGTCAATCCCAATCTCCCAACTCATGGGACTAATTTTTTGCATTTAATGCTTTGAAGCCAGCAAGCACATGCCTCATAACAAGCAACAGAGACTCCAGAACTCCTCTCTTTATCTCACACCTACCCTAGTCTTTAAATACTTTTTCTCTGGCAAATGAGTTGGGAACAACCAACCAATGGCACATTATCTTGGATAAAACAGAATTATTGAACAACCCCAACTCAGTACCTCTTGCTTCAAGCCAGGAGGGCAGCAAATTTGTTCCACTAGCTCCATGGATGTAAGAATTTTAAATAACGGGTGGAGTGAGAAAAGGAAAGGAGAATGCAGAGACAGGAAGAGAATTTCAAATTCATTTTTGAACCTTTCAATACAGTATTATGTAACTAAAACATTGTGTCACAGGGCCCCGGCACCCTCTTATAAGACCAACATCTTTAAAAGCTGCCAGTTCTCTTGGGATATCTCCCATAGATCCAGTTGGCCCTCAGAGAATTTAATGGAAGATGATAAAAGACAAGACAGGTTAATTCCATTATAAAACAAATTGCTAGTTAGTTTGGGACTTTTTGATCCTCATACGATCAAAACTCTGGTCTACATTGCTATTAATAAAAATAATGGCAAGAACAAAATTATTAATGACAAGAAACATTTAGTGAGCATTTTTTATGTACCAGGCATTGCCCAAAACACTTTAACTGAATTATTTCATGTAATCATCACAATAACCCTATGAAATAAAAAGTATTTTTATCCTCATGTGACTGATAAAGTAACTGAAGTTTACAGAAATTAAGTTGCCCAAGATTACAGAACTGGAAAATAGCAGACCCAGGGCTCAAGACCAAGGATGTAGGATTCCAAAGCCCAACCTTTCAATGTGGGCCACATGGCCTCAACGGTATATGGGAAGAGCAAAATCTTGGTGCCCCCACAGTTTTATTCACCTGAAAAAGTCACTGTGTTTTCTTCCTCTTTGTATTAAGCATGTCTTCCATTTTGATGCTTTGACATTTGGGACCTTGCTGACACTGGAAGGGACCGCTCCTTCAGGATTAGCTAATTTCTAGAGATAGCAAATAGCTCTCCTGGGAGCCCCCCCTTTTATAATTAGATCAACGAATCCAGAGCCCACTCCCCAAGCACCTCCTTTGTTGGGCTCTCACACTCAGACCGCTATCCACCAGCCCTGATCACCCCAGAGCCAGGTACCAGACAACTAGGAACATAGGAAGCCCCTATGCCCCAGAGCCCGCTGAAATTATTCAAACTAGCTAATCCTAAGCCTACGAACCCTGCCTCCCTTCTTCCTTTCCATGGAAACCACAATAAAAGCTCTTACCTACATTTTCCCCTATTCCTTCTGCCTCATAACCAACCCTGGTTCTGCCTCCCGTGGCGCTGCATGGAATGACTTGTCCCAACTCTTGGGAATGGTGAGTAACAAGCTACCTTTTCAATGACAATCCTCTCCCCACCTATTGGCCTCACCACACCCAAATAATAATAAAACCTACATTTTAAAACACTCTTATAGCCTCATCTACCTCCCGTGCCCCTATAATTAAGTTTCGAATACCTACCAAACAATGCCTTACATGATGACTTCTACCGACAAAAATGCTTGGAAATGAAACCAACCAACCAACCACCCCCTCCTCCCCTAAAAAAAAAAAAACAAAAAACAGTAAAACAAGAGTTTCATAAACCCTTCATTGTTTTTCCTCCTGCCTAAGGCTGAAGCATTCTGGTATTGATATGCCGCTCTCCTGAAGTTTGTGTCATACCTCCCAACTTCACCTGGGAAGCAAAAACAAAGGATGCGGAACTCCCCCACCTGCATCTTGAATAGGGTTTCTCTTTTGGGGATTAGGGCATCAAACTTAAAATCAGCCAAGAGCAGATAGGAGAGCTAAAAAGAGCCACATTCCTCACCTTAACTGCCCAGATCCTGCGTTCATCATGGGAAAAAAGTGTGACCGTGGTGGGGAACCCAGGCGTTGCCTCCTCCTCCTCAGGCTGCTTCAGTGCATGGTCTCGTCCTAAGCCTTCTTCTGAATGTCACAGGCAATCTCAAGATTCACCATCAGTGTTTATTTGCCAAGGTACACTCTTAACTTATGAGTAAAGCAAAGGATTTACTATCCACCAAAGAAGGGCACTGATTCAAAGAAAGCCTGAATCACCGCCAGCCTATGAGCCTTCAGTAGCTTTCTGCTGAAAGGCATGGAAACTTGGTTGTGCTGTGCGTCTGGGCTGGAACAAAGAGGATGCTGGGAAAGCCAGATTGTGCTGGCCACAGCTTGTCAAGCCCATTCATCTGGCGAGAGGAGTTATGGCCAGTGACCCTCTGTACTTGCGTGACCAAGGCAAATTCATTCATGCTCCCTTTTCAGGCTGAGTAAACAAGATCCAGCAAGACTCTAGGTTAACCAATAGCTAGTTAAGTGTGTGCTTTGGGCACAATAAAGCAGAAGCACCAAAATAAATAGCCTTGCAAGGAAAAAAAATACCAAAGTTTTGTTAAATTTCCTTACCTTTATTTTTAAAGCTGATTTTGTTTTTATTTTGAATGACACGCGGGGACGTGGGGAGAGGAAATATAATTTTTTTTCAGAGCTTTGGGTCTGTAAACCGTAATTCCAAACTGACCCAGAGCCAGGATCAAGGCACGACTTTCAGCTGTTCTACTTCTGAAGACCACTAGGTTCTTGGGATAAATTAGCAATATCAAGACAGTCTGACAAGATTTGGAGCAGGGGTCTTTTTTTGCATATACTGCAAAAAAAGGAGGATTTAAGATGGACCCTATTTGTGGGATTGACATGAGTGACAGCCAGCTGTCATCAAGGCACACGCTTTCCCACAAGTCCTAGAATGTCCACAGTGTGGGTGGACAGGTTGAGTCTCTGTCCCAAGCCAGCACACACTCGGTACCTTAAAGGGAGTTGTGATCCCAGCAGAGGCCAAGGGAAAGGCCCATTGTCATCAAAACCCTAAACAGCCCCAGGCTGCAACAGTCACTAGCCCCTTCGAAACACCTGCCAAATTCCCAGCCCAAGGGAGTTTATCACACACCATCAGATGACCATCCCAGGAAAGGTTCTCAGTTCCAGGGAAAACAATCCACAGTAATAGCAGAGCGTGAGTCCAGATTTCAATATCCAAGTGAGAAAAATAAGGACTGTTTGCCCTGTCTTTTTTTTTAAGGGGCAATTCACCTAAATGAGTAGAAATAAAGAAAGCCCATACATGTTTGCTTCTTTCTCAATTTTAATTCAGCTCCAAGTGACTCTGATTTGTGAAAACAGTTGTACTAAATTCCTTTCTAGGCCACTAGAGGGAAATCTAACCCACCTCACCAGAATTTGTCTCTTTTCTTTCCTTTTTTAAAAGTAATAATCACAGGGCTTCCCTGGTGGCGCAGTGGTTGAGAATCTGCCTGCCAATGCAGGGGACACGGGTTCGAGCCCTGGTCTGGGAGGATCCCACATGCCGCGGAGCGACTGGGCCCGTGAGCCACAACTACTGAGCCTGCGCGTCTGGAGCCTGTGCTCCGCGACGGTGAGAGGCCCGCGCACCGCGATGAAGAGTGGCCCCCGCTCGCCGCGACTGGAGAGGGCCCTCGCACAGAGACGAAGACCCAACACAGCCAAAATAAATAAATAAATAAATAAATAAATAAAAGTGAAATTCTTTAAAAAAAACAAAGTAATAATCACAGAACCAAAATTTTTAGGCTGAAGAATACGTTGAAATGTTATCTTTCTCTGTCCCTTCCACCCTTGCCCATATTTAAAAATTATTTGAATCTTTGTGGTCATGGAGACTTCTAGAAAAGCACAAACCAGCCATCTTAAGTTGGGAAATTGTTCTAACAGGCAATCTGAATCACTTCCAGTTCAGCTTGAATTTATTTCCTCAAATTACATATTCATCAGTTATGGAGAACAGCTGGTCATCTTTCTCTGCATCACATTATTCTTTAAATTCTTGAAGACCTCCAGGTCACGCCTCTCTTTCAAGCAAAATGAGCCAGCTCTTCAACTTGGCCACAGAGTTTACATCCCAGCCCTTTAACCACGTGCTGTTCTTCTCAACTCTCTCTACATCACTCCATCCTCCCCCATACCTCCAAACTACAGCAATACAGACTAAACTCCGAGGAGAAAAATGAGGTATTTCATGGTTTTCCTTGCATGTATGGCTATTAATACATCTGTGTGCTGGTTTTCTTTTTGAATACGACATACTGTTTTTTTTAATAAATTTATTTATTTATTTATTTTTGGCTGCATTGGGTCTTCGTTGCTGCGCACGGGCTTTCTCTTGTTGCGCTGAGCGGGGTCTACTCTTCGTTGCGGTGCACGGGCTTCTTATTGCAGTGGCTTCCCTTGTCGCGGAACACAGGCTTTAGGTGTGCGGGCTTCAGTAGTTGAGGCACTCAGGCTCAGTAGTTGTGGCTCTCGGGGTCTAGAGCTCAGGTTCAGTAGTTACGGCGCATGGGCTTAGTTGCTCCGCAGCACGACATACTGTTTTTTATATATATTTATGTAGTATGATTCCCAAACCATGTGTATATATGTGCGTATATGTATATAAATATACAAACACATACATACATAAACACACACATATGTATACATAATATACATATATATTTTTTCATCTTGTTATGAAAATTGAATGCCAAAGTTAATGTCCATTTACGTCACTTCTGAATTCCATTCTATTTCCAAGTTTTCCACATCACGCCCATTATTTCAATATCTAACTTTATTCTCCAACTTTTTAACCTCTTACTTTAGATCCCTATTAGCTATAAAACATAACTGGTATGTATTTATAACATTATTCTTTTAATAATTTTTAATAACCTATTCATCACTAATTCAAATTAAGGAGGAGAACACTGGTTGTTTTCAAAGCACTCACCGTTATCAACATTTATAAGTGCAGTATAATAAAGAATATATTTGGTCTTTGTCCCTGGCACAGAACTTCCAAAGTCCTTTGAATTTCCTGAGTGACAGGAGGGTCAATCATAATAAGCCCGTTTCAACCGTACCTGGGTTTATGTTAAGGAGATGACTCTTGGTGAGCCCCCAGACAGCGTCAGGATGAGGACTGTAGCCCAAGGAACCAACCAGGTGATGAGAGGATTGGAACCCTCCACCCAACCCCCATGTCCCAGGAAGGGGGAGGGGCTGGAGATTGAGTTCAATCAGGAACACTCAGTGATTTAATCAATTGTGCCTAGGTAATGAAACCTCCAAAAACTCCTAAACAACAGGGTTCAAAGAGCTTCTGAGCTGGCGAAGACCTCAGGGCTCTCCGGCAGCAGCATGCCAGAAGAAGGCGTGGAACTCTGAACACCCTTCCCCGTGTACCTTGCCCTGTCTCTTCCATTTGGCTGTCCTCGAGTTGCATCCTTTATAAAAAGTCACTAATAGTAAGTAAAGTGCTTGTCTGGGTTCTGTGAGACAAGCAAATTATCCTAGCAAATTATCATGATTCCCCCCTAAGGGGGGTATCATGGGAACCCCTGAATTTGTAGTCAAATGGGCGGAAATGTGGGGAGCCTGGGTGCCCATTTGCAGCTAGTGTCTGAGGTGGGGGCAGTCTGGTGGGACTGAGCCCTTAACCTGTGGGTCTGGGTAACTCAGCGTAGTTAGTCTCAACTGAATTGAATTGTTGGACACCTAGTTGGTGTCTAAGAATCGGAGAGTTGGTTGTTGGTGTGAGAAAAAAGTCTCTCAATAAGTAACACTGAACCGAGGCTCCAGGTGCAACCTTGGATTCAAGCACAGGTAAGAAGAAATTCTCTCTCCTCGGGACCTCCTCAGGACCTCAAGCGTTACCATGGAAACCATGGGTTTTGTTAAGACCTAGTATGAATCTCCAATCCAGACCTTACCTGACCCGTGGGGATGAATGTTCCCTGACTCAGTTTACTCACTTGCAAAAGCGGGATGCTAATTCTACTCTGGGGTCCACTAGAACCATTAATAAAATAATGGATATATCTAAAATATTGGGTTGGCCAAAAAGTGTGTCCGGGTTTTTCCATACAATGTTTTGCCCTTTTGGCCAACCCAATATGTAGAACACACCTTTTGGCCAACCCAATATGTAGAATGGTGCCTGGCACATTGTAGACCTTAAAAATGACAACTGGTTTTATTCAAACCCTCAATCACAGAAGAAAACCTGACGGTAGCACCAAGGTTCATACTGAGTACAGTTTCCTGTGTGATATAATCAGTGTGAGATATTCCAAAGTAATTAACACTGAATACAGATCTTCCTTGATTTACGATGGATAACCTCCTGATAAACCCATCTTAAGCTGAAAATACCAAAAGTCAGAAATGCATTTAACACACCTAACATACGGAACACCTCAGCTTAGCCTAGCCTACCTTAAACGTGCTCAGAACACTTAACATTAGCTAACAGTGGGGCAAATTCATCTAACACAAAGACTATTTTATAATAAAGTGTTGAAGGGCTCATGTAATTTATTGAATACTGTACTGAAGTGAAAATCAGAACGGTTGTAGGGATACAGAGTGGCTGTAAGTGTATCCATTGGCTGTTCTCCTTTGAGGTTGTGTGGCTGACTGGGAGCCGCGGCTCAGTGCTGCTGCCCAGCATCACCAGAGAGTGTGGGACCACATGTCGCTAGCCCAGGAAAAGGTCAAAATGAGAAGTACGGTTCCTACTGAATGCTTATTACTTACGCACCATCAAAAAGCAGAAAAATCAAGTTGAACCATGATAAGTCGGGGACTGTTTGCATTTCGTTCATTTGGCAAAATTGTACTGGACATTTACCGTATGCCAGGTGGTATTCTGTGCATTAGGGATACAGTGAAAAAAAACTAAGCGCTGGCCTCCTGGTGTTTTATTCTACTGGGTGGAGACAGACAATAAAACAAATAAACAAGTAAATATATATGTGATGGGACTATGTACCATGGAGAAAAGTAAAGCAGGGCAAGGGAGCTAAGTCGCACTCGGGTATGAGGGCTATTTTATGTAGAGTGGCCAGGGTAACCCTCATTGAGAAGTGAGGGGGAAGGCCATGCAGATATCAGAGGGAAAAGCATTCCAGGCAGAGGGAACAGCCACTGTTAAGTGCCATGAGGCAGAGTATTCTTGGCATGTTCACCAAACAATGGCTGGAGTGGAGAGAGAAACAGGATGAGAGGTAGGAGATGAAGTCAGAGGGAGAAAAGGGGCCATTTCCAGTTGCGTTTGAGACCACAGTAAGGGTTTCGGCTCTTCTCTGAGTGAGCTGGGGAGCCACTGGAGGATTTTAGAGTCATGAGGTGATCTAACATGTTTTTTAAAAAAGTCTTCTGGTTGCTGTGCTGAGACTAGGGTGTGGGCAAGGGAGTGGGCAAGAGTGGAAGGAAGGAGGCCAGTGAGGAGAGCACTGCAATCATCTAGAGAGGACAGTAGTTTGGCCCAGGGTAGCAATGGTGGGGATGGTAAGACGGGGTCAGAGTCTGGTTGTGTTTTGAAGGTCAAGTTGATAGGATTTGCTCTTGGATGTGGGGTAGGAGAGAAAGAAAGGAGTCAAGGATGAATCTTAGATTTCTGGCAGAACCTACTGGAAGGATGAAACTGCCATTTACTGAGATGAAGAAGACACTGAAAGAAGCAGGGTTTGGTGGGGGAGGGGAGCAGAGCGCTGGCAGGCGTCAGGTTGGAGAGCCCTAGAAGACATTCACATGGAGTCCAGTGGGCAACTGGGAAGTCTAGAGGACAGCGGCCCGTGCCTGCAAGGGCACTAAAAACAGGTGTTGCCCCTTCTACCATTTTAAAGATTTCAAGGTCGATCAAATATACTTTAATTTTTTTAAAAAAAGTTTAATTCTGAAAATGGAAAAAATATTTAAATAAAAATCAAATTTCCCCCTTACAATTTTTTTTTCAAGGTCCTGTTTTTAGGGCTTCACAGTTCATCTAACTCTTTGCTGTTCAAAGTGTGGCCCCTGGACCAGCGGCACAATATACCTTGGGGCTTGTCAGAAATGCAGACTCTCCAGGCTTCCCCAAACCTGAGTCAGAATCTTCAGCTTGATAAGATCTCCAGGTGATTCATATACACCTTAAAGTCTGAGACCACTCGTCTAATGAGAATCACCTGGGGAGCTTTTAAAAACTATAGGTCCAGGCAGAATAATTAAAGTCAATCTCTGAGAGTGGGCCCAGGAGTGGTGTCCTCACCAAGGCCCCCAAATGGTTCTGATGTGCAGTCTGGGTTAGAACCACTGATCTAACTCTTCCCTTCCTGGCCTGCTCTCTCTGTACTACTGGCTTTATACTGCTGATGCTCTTAGAAACCCATCTCCGAAGAGGCGTGCAAACCTCAGAGAGCAAGAAGGTGCGTAGCTAGAGTAACCATCTATTTATCTGGGATCAGTGCCCCCTTTCACTCTCAGAAGTATCGTGGTTTAGAAGATAAATTATATGTGCTCCCAGCATAATACAAAAGGGCTCTGGGCTTTATATTTCTGGATTATAAAGTCATAATAAGAACAGCTAGGACAAAACACCAGATGGCCTTTGGTTTCACAGATGAATCCAGTGTAGAGAGACTTCTGGCCCTTAGATATTAGTTTTTAAGGTGTTCTATGTACAGCTTATCAGAAATACATACATAAATTCCCTCAATTTGTAAGGAGGGTTAGAGAAAATCAGTCTCCTTCCAGGGGCTGGATGGGGTGAGCACGGTTACAATCTGCAATTAAAGTTCCAAAGCTAACTGCTGATCAGCAGGGAACGGATTATCAGCCTGTGATTACCCCAGGCCTTAGCAAAACTTCTCCTTCCGTTTCCTTTTGGATCTTTTATTGTTTATTAGCTATTCCACCCTCAGGCTCAAAGGGACAAGGAAAGAAGGTGAAGAAAAAGTGAATTTAGCAGTCCTGCTAATAAGCTTGGTGGGAAAGAAAATGGAAATAACTGGACTGTTTCTGGTTACCTGTGAATTTAAATTCTTTTGGCTCATCCCTTTTTCCAAATTATTCCCAGCTGGTGTGAGGGCTCATTGAAGGCCTACTGATTGCCAGTAAAATTAAAGTAATCTTGTATTTTGAAAACTAAGTAATCTCCCAGAAATAGGCCTTGGAAGCTTTCCTTCCTAATTTACCAAGGACACAGGGTGAGGGCAAGGCAAGCACCTCTGCATCTCATCAGAGCCCTCCCCACCCCTTTCCTCCCCTCACCACCAATTCTTAGGTGCACATGAATAGAATTTTTAAAAAAATACTTTCTGATGTAGATAAGAAATTATTTTACATCAGCTTAAGACAAATAGCATAATCACTGTTAGACAAAAGGACCTAAATGGAAAATCTACACGCAGGAGTAGAGACTTATGTGCATACAGATTGTATCACAAGTTTTCCTAGTTGCATCACTAGGATAGTTATGAATACTTCCACAAGGCAACCACAGTATAAATGTTTAAAACATGTTCTGTTCACATGTGCCTAAAATGTCTGGAAAAGAAACTATCCATGTGCAAAGTAGAAGAGCCAGATGCTGATAAGCTAGTTAAAGGGAATTCTTGTTAAATAACAGTAATAAGGGAGTCTTCTTGTTAAATAGCTTGTTAGGGTGGGTAAAACATCCAAAAATACCTGTTGAATTAGAATAAGATTATCAATGGAATCTCTATAGACCAGAGAGGTACTTTTATGGGCTTCTGAGCGCAAGTGGGAGTGTGTGTGTGGGGGGGATCTGTTCTCTGCTTTCTGGGCTCTAAGTCAGAACAAGCTAAAAAGGTGGAAGAGGGACTTCCCTGGTGGCGCAGTGGTTAAGAATCCGCCTGCCAATGCACGGGACACGGGTTCAAGCCCTGGTCCGGGAGGATCCCACATGCCACGGAGCAACTAAGCCCGTGTGCCACAACTACTGAGCCTGCGCTCCAGAGCCCGTGAGCCACAACCACTGAGCCCGCGTGCCTAGAGCCCGTGCTCTGCAACAAGAGAAGCCACCGCAATGAGAAGCCTGTGCACCGCAACAAAGAATAGCCCCCGCTCGCAGCAACTAGAGAAAGCCCACGCACAGCAATGAAGACCCAACGCAGCCAAATATAAGTTAATTAATTAATTTTAAAAAATAATAAAAAGGTGGAAGAGGTCTCTGTAGCTGAGAAAGCACCACAAGCTGGTGTTGCCCTGCCAGGCCCTGGACCAATAATAATATTAGCAGCTTGAGCAGAAGGTCTTATCTTTGATCTCTGTTAACAGTTAACCGCAGGCTTTTCCTTCCAGAGCTCTTGGAAGGCAGAAGCGGCGGTCCTGGAAAGCAGTGCTGGAAAGAGGCCCCCCCAGTGGTTAAACTTAGATGCCTAGGGACAGTTCAGCAGTAATTGAGACAGGTGGGCCTGTTGAGAGATGCTGCTTCCTTTTCCTTAGGGGTTTAGATGCCTTTTAAAATCTTAGTCTAAATTATATCTCGACTGAAATACATTACACAGTACGGCTTAAGATGATGAGTCAATGATGTCTGGTCTTTGAACACGGAGTTCTATTTTAATCTAAAATTTTTAGCTAGATCATAAGCTAAATATTCTGAGGCCCACCTAGCTAGGTCCGGCAAAACCCTCACTTAGGATTACAAAGGGAAGGAATGTCAGCAATCAGAAGAAGAGCCCTATCAATGAAGGGATTTCCCAACCATACAAAGTGGCAAACTGTTTAAACCAACAGGATGGGAAATACACAGCAATGGCAACTATAACCAGCATTACTTATGGTTTTTTTTTGAAGTATATACTTACCACACAACCTTCTAGCAGCAGGCCTGTGGTGGTTTTCAACTTCAAAGTAAACCTTAAAAAAAAGTGGTACCACTTGGCCTTTGGGGACCACCTCAGAGAGAGACTCATATGTGTATAGGGTATTTTTACATGTGTCTAATGGCCTGGACATCATACTTCTGCAGTTAGTGCAAAGGTAAATAAAAATAAGCAAACATCATAACCACTTACCCCGTGCAAATAGGGAAAGGAATGTTGAGGAAAAAATAGCCTCGAATCAGAGTGAGTCAGAGTTGGTGAGGCCAGGAATATCATTCCTCACCCTGTACGTAGCTCTGGACTTTCAGGCCCTTGCTTTAATCTCACTTCCCAACATGAGATGTAGAAGAGTTTTATATGGAAAGACACTGTTAGCCTCCAATTCTTGCATGATTTGGTACTATCTTGGGTGAAATGTACTCAGTAACAAATTATGTTGGCAGAACGTGGCACATCCCTGCATGGAGAGCCTGGGATCCTGAGAAGGAAAGGCCCAAGTCTCGATGCTGGCTTCGTGCTCCGCCCCTTCACACTCTCAGTGACCCTGACAACAGGCCTCTCCTTCCCCATCTGGGGTAATTTTACTCCAGATAGATCCACTGGTTACAGAGTCAGGTGTAAGGTTCTATGGTACCATGTTCATCAAGTTCTTTGAGACCCTCCAAAGAAAGATACCATTAAAAACAAAAACAAAAACCACTAAATTACTTACAAAGAAAGATAACCCTCCCCGGTATCTTATTCCATCCATGGCGCAACTTTGGCAAATTATACCTGAAAATTCTGGGCAACTCTACACTGAGAAGCAGTGAGTTTTTCTTTGCTTCTCTACTTCTCCACAAAAGAAACATTGCAGATGGAACCAATGGTTTCATCTCAAGGAACCATTTCCTCAAGGACTCTGCTTCAAAACCCGGCTGAACTAGAGACCAAGGCAGGGAGGGGCAGCTAGCAGTGTAGATGGAAGTGCCCAACATTATAATGGGTACTTTCTGGTATTAAATAATGTTGCCTGGACCTTTAACAAATACGGGGGTGAGGATATGGTTGTGCTGTTGCTTTTCTAAGTGAGTTTTGTTTTGTTTTGTTTTTTAAAGTGAGTTTTTAATTAGCTCTGTGCTGACAACTTGAGGGGGCTCTGCCATACACAGGCCAGCCCAGCTGTGTCAGTGTCCTCACTTCACTTTAAATTCAGACCAGCCGTGGCCCCTCCTCTCACAGTGGGCCATGCAGCAACCTCAGAGAGGAAGCCCAGGGTAGCATCTATAGTGGCACCTCACGGACATGGTCCAACCCAGAGTTTTCCGAACACTTGGGAACCCATCATTTACTTGAGTATAGACAAGGCTCTGAAGACTTTGACCTGCTTGACTCTCACTCAAAATTTCCTTAACTGGTCTATACAAGGTGCCTCTCTTGAGGTTACCACAATCAACAAACTGCAGAACAGTCAAGAGAGGCAAGTGGTTTCGGAAATGCTGGTCTAAACTCATAGATGCTTGAGAGCAATTTTTCTGTTTCAAACACTGCAATAAATGAGTTAAATCTGCTTAGAGTCACTCGCAGTTTGTCCTTGATAGCTGGAGCTATCAATACACCTCTCTAGAAAGTAAAATCACCCCCACTAAAGCTCCTTAAGTTTTCCAGGAGCAGTAAGACACACAGTGCTGAGAGCACAGCTCCGTTCAGGTACCTGGGGCTCCTGGTCATGACCACTGGGATCCCTCTCATAGCTTTCTGCATACAGTCTGATGGTGGCCCGCACACCACTGGAGGAACTGAGCCGGAAGATGAGCCGAGATGCATCTGAGAAAATGATCCTCAGGCCCTAAGAGCAAGAATATCAAAGGATGGATCAGTGAACAAATGAATACACAGCTAAAAATGACAAATACCGACCTTGGAGATTAGCGTATTCTTATCATCCAAAGATGCTCAGCATTGTGACAATTTATAATTGGCTCTCTACACTCACCAAACAGGACAGTGAGGTAAACCCAGAAGCTACTTAAGGTTATCTATTTGTCTCTATTCTATTTCTGTTGCCTTCTGGTTCATGTTGGGGGAGGGTTAGGAGCAAAACTATGAACAGATGCTCAAGTTCCCTTGGTCTGGTGATGTGGAAATTAGAAAGCAGTAAAGGTAACAAGGATGGGGTGATATTTAATAAATGTCCCTGGGGTAATACCTAGGAATAAACCTACATAAGGAGACAAAAGACCTGTATGCAGAAAACTGTAAGACAATGATGAAAGAAATGAAAGATGATACAAACAGATGGAGAGATATACTGTGCTCTTGGATTAGAAGAATCAACATTGTGAAAATGACTATACTACCCAAAGCAATCTACAAATTCAATGCAATCCCTATCAAACTACCAATGGCATTTTTCACAGAACTAGAACAAAAAGTTTCACAATTTGTATGGAAACACAAAAGACCCCGAATAGCCAAAGCAATCTTGAGAAAGAAAAACGGAGCTGGAGGAATCAGGCTCCCGGACTTCAGACTATACTACAAAGCTACAGTAATCAAGACAGTGTGGTACTGGCACAAAAACAGAAATATAGATCAATGGAACAGGATAGAAAGCCCAGAGATAAACCCACACACATATGGTCACCTTATCTTTGACAAAGGAGGCAAGAATATACAATGGAGAAAAGACAGCCTCTTCAATAAGTGGTGCTGGGAAAACTGGACAGCTACATGTAAAAGAATGAAATTAGAACACTCCCTAACACCATACACAAAAATAAACTCAAAATGGATTAAAGACCTAAGTGTAAGGCCAGACACTATAAAACTCTTAGAGGAAAACATAGGCAGAACACTCTATGACATAAATCACAGCAAGATCCTTTTTGACACACCTCCTAGAGAAATGGAAATACAAACAAAAATAAACAAATGGGACTTAATGAAACTTAAAAGCTTTTGCATAGCAAAGGAAACCATAAACAAGACGAAAAGACAACCCTCAGAATGGAAGAAAATATTTGCAAATGAAGCAGCTGACAAAGGATTAATCTCCAAAATATACAAGCAGCTCATGCAGCTCAATAGCAAAAAACAAACAACCTAATCCAGAAATGCGCAGAAGACCTAAATAGACATTTCTCCAAGGAAGATATACAGATTGCCAAAAAACACATGAAAGAATGCTCAACATCACTAATCATTAGAGAAATGCAAATCAAACCTACAATGAGGTATCACCTCACACCAGTCAGAATGGCCATCATCAAAAAATCTACAAAAGATAAATGCTGGAGAGGGTGTGGAGAAAAGGGAACCCTCTTGCACTGTTGGTGGGAATGTAAATTCATAGAGCCACTATGGAGACAGTATGGAGGTTCCCTAAAAAACTAAAAATAGAACTACCATATGACCCAGCATTCCCACTACTGGGCATATACCCTGAGAAAACCATAATTCCAAAAGAGTCATGTACCACAATGTTCATTGCAGCACTCTTTACGATAGCCAGGACATGGCAGCAACCTAAGTGTCCATCGACAGACGAATGGATAAAGAAGATGTGGCACGTATATACAATAGAATATTACTCAGCCATAAAAAGAAACGAAATTGAGTTATTTGTAGTGAGCTGGATGGACCTAGAGTCTGTCATACGGAGTGAAGTAAGTCAGAAGGAGAAAAACAAATACCGTATGCTAACACATATATATGGAATCTCAAAAAAAAAATTGGTTCTGATGAACCTAGGGGCAGGATAGGAATAAAGACTCAGACGTAGAGAATGGACTTGAGGACACGGGGAGGGAGAAGGGTAAGCTGGGAGGAAGTGAGAGAGTGGCATGGACATATATACACTACCAAATGTAAAATAGAAAGCTAGTGGGAAGCAGCAGCATAGCACAGGGAGATCAGCTCGGTGCTTTGCAACCACCTAGAGGGGTGGGATAGGGAGGGTGGGAGGGAGATGTAAGAGGGAAGGGATATGGGGATATACATGTGCATATAGCTGATTCACTTTGTTATACAGCAGAAACTAACACAACATTGTAAAGCAATTATACTCCAATAAAGATGTTAAAAAAATAAATAAAATAAATGTCCCTGGGGCCAAATTTTGTCCCTTATGAACCTGCTGGATGCAGTCAGGTAGGCAATTTATCTATGACAGTATGACAAACTACCCGTGTTAAAGCTACCCCCACGTGACGTTAGACTTTGCTTTAAGTTCCTCTCTGTTTCTGTCCTCATTCCCACATTCCTCTGGTAGCCATGGAAGCCTACAATGAAATGCTCAGGACTGGAGCATCTGCCGGGTTCTGAGGGTTTCTGTGTACGTCCTCATCCTCTTGGTTCTCTCCTTCTTTCCTACTGGTAAGACCTGGCCACAAGGGTGGGGTCGGGGCAGAGCTGTGGCAGCACCTCACACTGCTGTCCAGGATTTGATTTTTGGCTCGGTACATCACTATTCTCTACGCATCTCTTCTCATTAGTGGCAGCGACATTTTAAAAAGTATGACTGTAAGATCATGTTGTGACTTCTGTTGAAGGAAATTGGTTTTCTTAAGGCAACTGTTAAAGTTATTGTTATAAATAAGCATACTGGCAGGGGCCAGAAGAAAGGGAGCCGGGAACAAAATAATATGTCTGGTCACTTGTTACTTCTGAAAAAGTAGAAGTCTCAAGCAACTCTGATACCAGTCATTTTCCCTAAGAAATTTTCCCTGGAAATGTCTCTGGCCTCAAATCCTGCTTGTTAAGAATAGCATTATTAAAAATATTCATACATGCCACGTGAACTTGATCGCTGATCTCTTACCCCCTCCCCCATCTGGTGATATCTGCTGGGAAACACTACGATTCCGATTCCATCTGTGTGGTTCTCTGCTTTTTAAGTTGTGTAGGCATAGTTTGTTCCAATCCCCAGACAAAAAGCTTAGTCTCTTTTGGAGGGTTCAATGTCTGCCACAATTTGTGTAATAAAAAGGAGCCATGTCCTCTCCTGGCAGCCCATCACTCTGTGACACTAGCTATGCAAACAGGTTGATTTTGTCTGGGATTCATTCATTAGGCACACATTTTACAGCAACCCTTAGGGATATGGTATGGGGCTAAGCCCTGGGTATATGAAGATAAAGACAGTATTTGCTATCCATAAGCCTGAAATATTCTATCACAATGAGCAAAATTATTTTCTTAACCACCTTACGCTGCTGGAGAAGCGAATAGTTAGGAAATTCCCAATAGAGCAAACAAACCAATTCCCTGCTATCCAGAAAGTCTGGTATACCAAATTCTGTTCAGACTGACAATGAAGCCCCAAAGGTTGGTTCCACCATTGTATTCACAGCCATGTTTTTACAGACTTCAAGGCCGAAGCCCTAAAGCACCTGTTGTTGCAGATACTAAATCACGTGAAGCCACCTCTTCTGACGACTTCCCAGGCTTAACCCTTTAAAGTAGCTCCATTACACGATTAACTTCCCAGATTAGTTTATGGCCAGTGGGGGGTACTTAAGAATTCAGGCCATGATAAACCCTCAACATGTATTATCTGCTCATAGCTAAGCCCCTTTTACAGTGAAATCATGTTTTGTTTTGTTTTGTTTTTTCACTAAGTGTAGCCGTATCTTTGGCTGTACTCATGGAAGGTTGGTTAGAATCTGTATCGGGTAGCCTGGAATAGATTTTGCACTTGAAAAGATGATAAGGGAGTGAATAGCACACATCAGCCTGCTGGAAATAATCCAGTGTCTTCTCTCTTTCCTAAGGAACCATGAGATCTTAATAGAGAATCCATGTTGCTTTGTGAGACCTCCCAGTGAAGAGCATAACAATCCTCCTTCTCCACATGGAACAAAAAATGTTTAGACCCAGCCCAGCTCTGTGCTGCAACGACCCTAGTTCCATGTCTGCTGAGCGTCACTTGGATGTGTGAATAGTTGTACTGGATTGCTTTGGGGTCTGCATGTTGTTCCAATGAACTTAATGAATTTGTAACCTCAACATGAACCATGTTCTCTCCAGCATGTATCACCACCTGCTATCGACTAAATAATAAGGCCAAAGTCACCACTGACCAAGACTTGCCAAGTTTTGAAATGTTCCATAATTCCCACAAAAGAATACCAATAATATACTTGGCTTTAGAAAATTTTTTAGGTTAAACCAGGGGCTGGCAATATAGTTCGTCAGCCAAATTTGACCTGCCACCTGTTTTTATAAATCAGGTTCTACTGGAACACAGGCATGCCCGTTCACGTATGTGTTGTCTGTGGCTGCTTTTGTGTTACGACTGCAGCACTGAATTGTTATGACAGAGATCGTCTGGCCCACAAGGGCTAAAATATTTACTATCTGGCCCTTTTCAGAAAATGTTTGCTGACCCCTGGTAAAAACTATTCCATTATCCACAACATGGAACACTTACCCTTCAACTCTACCCCAGAAAATGAAAAATATAACCATATGCCTATGGAAATCCCAGTAGAGAGAAACTATGAAGACTGTTATAAGGGTGTCCCCCAGGCACTGCACCTTCCAGTCATAGGTTCATCTGGACATATATTTGGCCCAAATCAACCTACTTCTGATCACCTACTCATGACAGAAATAGATTTATTAAATCGCATTTTAGTTTTATATCCTCACTTTTATTGCAGGGTCTGCAAGGCACTGTTATAAAATCCATTTTTTGCAGTCACTACAGGAGACTGTATGAAGCTCCACATTAGACATCTCCTCAAGAGCCAAGTTGTTAGGAAAGCCTTTCCTTCCCTGAGGAACTGGTATTTTTGTTTTCTTTCTGACAACAAGAACTTTATAACTAACCATAGTTTCCTTTTTAATATGGCTGCCAGGACACTTAATGCCAAATTTGAGGTTCAGCCCAAGTGGATCCTTATGACTTGCATAATTTAAAATTTTTCTTCTTCTGTTCTTGACTCTCTACTCGTATTTATATTTTCCCTAGTCTTGATTTCTGTTTCTTATTTATATTCTAACAACTTCATTATGTGTGTTTGCTGCCACAATCCTCTTGAAGAAACAAGGCCCAGTGCAAATGAATAAAATAAGTTGCCTTTACACTCTTAACCCTAAAGTGTTGGAATCACTGAATTATGTCGTTGGGTCCTTCATTAGCTGATAAGCTCTGGGAGGGAAAACCCTTACGTTCCTTGTTCACCATTTATTGATACAGCCTAGGACAAGCCTGGTACACAGTAGGCCCTCCATAGACACTTGTTGAATGAATGTCATTACATGTCCAACAGCTGGTGTGAGTATCACTGGAAGGTCTCCTTCCACATGTAACAAGGCCAAATGGAAACACACTCATATTCTTCACTAATGAACTGGGGCTACATATTCACCTTGAAGGGTAATTGTGAAAGATACTATGTCTACTCATCCTTCATTTTTAGGGCAAGGGTCAGTTTTAGCTAAAAACAGTGGAGTTGAACCATGGTTAAGTTCCTGTCCCCAGCTGTGTGATCTTGGACAAATCATTAGCTAGCCTATTAATTGCAAAATTTACTGCACACTGAAATCAGCTAGGGGTCTTTAAAAAAACTGTGGTACCTGGCTCTCACTCCAGACATTGTGATTTAATTTGTATGGGGTGTGACTTGGGCACTGGGATTGTAAAAGCTCCCCAGGTGATTCTGATGTGTAGCCAAATGCGGACAGCACTGTCGTAGCTTTTTTTTTTCTAGGTCACCTCCCTCATGTACCGAGTGACTGACTACACCACATGTCAGTCTTAAGGAAGATGCCTTTAAGATCTGAGGTTTCTTGCATATACTACCATCAGACTGGGCTCTTAGGAGGCCATAACACAGGGGCCTAATAAAACATCATGTTGCTGCTGAGTCCTGAAAGCCTCCTCCTAGCGCCTTGTCAGCAGCAGAACCACTAGAAGCATCTCCTCTTGAGCATCTGACATTAATTGTTTCTAGCACAATCTCCTAAGGAATTCCTGAAGCAACAGTGATGGAATCCATGATACCACCGTAACCATAGCAGCTATAGGAGCGGGAATTTCCAGGATGACACAACAGCCCCAAGCTCAAAGAAGGGAAAAAGATGCCCTCCTCCATTAGAAGATAATGTTAAGTATGGGGTGGGGTATACAACGGGCACTGCACTTCCAGCCCAGGGGAAACCCTTTGAGTGGCCATAGTTGTATGCCTCAGTGACCAGGGTGGGGTTTTGCCCACCTTAGCTCTGTCCCGATGAGAAAGAATTGTCAAAGAACTGCTCCACACAAAAATCCTGCAATCTGCTTCCAGTTATCTCTGTAGCATTTCTTTTCCTCCCCAGATTTGCCCCCTCTTTGGTTTGCCATTTGTGGAGTTTGGAAACGATATAGGAATAACTAGAGAACTGGGCTAAAATTCTGGCTTGGCTTGTTAGCTGGCGGTCTTGAGTAAGTCATTTAAGCTCTCTAAGCCTTAGTTTCCTAAAAAGCGGATGAAAAATAATACACCCTGGCTTACTGGGTTGTTGTGAGCATCAGATCAGAAAATGCATGTGAAAAGTGCTTTGAAAATTATAAATCACTATATAAATAGAATTATTTTTCTTATGTTAAAGCTTTTAGTGAAAATGGTGCTATGCTCTAATTTGTCTAACTTTCCAGATTTTGCAAAAGATTGCTATATAAAGCCTAAATGGCGATGGTTTGTGGTGCAACGCTACATACTTATTTTTAAATTAGGCAGAATTAAGATTAAATTTATTTTTAAAACTTTGCCATGTCCTCTGAAATCACTACTAAATACAAAGATCTGTTACCATTTATCTTCTCCATATCTCCCACTGAACTGGCTTCCTGGCAATAAAATTCTCTTTCCTGGCTGGTCAATTTACAATCTTAAGGTCTTGAAAGGAGGACCTTAGGGTCATCCAGTCCATCTCCTCCTTTTACTGAAAAGAACACGGAAGTCAGAAAACCTGCTCAAGGTAACACAACCAGTAAATGGAGGAGCCAGGGTTTCAGCCTACGTCTTCTCACTGCAGGCTTATAATTTTAGGTTGAACCATATGAAACCTCTGATAGCCATACACTGCTTCTCATGTGAAATATTTGAACAATATCTCATACGTTGTGTATGGTCCTGCAAACTGGCACAGAGCCTTTTGTAGAGTAGGTATCTGATAAATGTTTGATAAATGAATCTTGGGTTGTTTTTTTTTTTTCTTTTTTTTTTTAAGCCCTTGTGTAAATCAACGCAGGGAAATCTGCAAGTTGCTAAGTACAAGCAGAGCTGCCAGATGTGAGTTTGGAGACTATAGGACATGTTGCAGCCAGGCGGGGAGGGAGGAACTGTACATTACCAACAGTTGTTTGGCAGCATCTGACCTAGCTGGATACCGACTTAGGAAGAGTTCCAGGGGAAAACAGCATATGGCCCTGAAATCTGGTACAATGTCGCATATACAGTCAGTTGGCCACCCCAGGCATATGAACCTGGAGACAGGACAGGCTTGGAAGAGAGAGACTCTGTGAGATTAACTCAGATGTTATCTCCCACAGGAAATCCCAACGATTTATCTGGAACGCTTCACGGTGAAAATATCGCTGTGTAACATCTGAACCATATTTTGTAGAAAAAAGCATGCAGCTTATAAAGCAGAAGATTTGGATTGGACAGACATTTCTTGCCACGAAAAAAATCACCTAGAATTACCCCATTTTTCTTTGTTGAAGTCATAGAGTTAGCTGTGAGCATGAGTTTACAAGTGGCTGAGCTGGCTAGTCCGTACCATGCCCTCATATAAATTACAAGCAATGCCCTCTCTGGGTGGACAAATTACAGAAGAGCATCTTTCCTCTTGGCTGGTTTGGATTTCAGCTTCTCCTCCAGCATTAGGCCCGTGCCTTTGTGCAGTGCACTGACTACACAGCCATACCCAGCTGCCCTACCCTTGGGAGCAATTCTCATCTAGCCTTTTTTACAACCAACCAGCACTCTCGGGACCCAACAATTGCAGATAATTATCTGGGGAAATCAAGGTCAAATGGCTTCTTAAGTGCACTTTTACAACACACATTAAGCAAAAACCACATTAGGTGATGAGAAGTGAAGTGGGAAGTGCAGACATAAACTAGTCCTCATCCAGATTCCAACTATCAAGTCTGGAACAATGGAACTAGATCACACATGTCCCATTTCCCTGTGTCTTTGGCCAAAATGGCTGCTGATGCCTGTTCACTCAACACCAGGCCCGGTTCTGGGATATTTTGGATTCAGACATACTTTACCCAGACAACAGGCGTAGTTTCCTCCCTCAGTTCCTGTGATAGTTTGCAGCTTTTTCCTTTAATATTTATGTTTCCGGGTGATGGCTGCCCTCCTGACTACACAGACATTAGTATTTCAGTAGGAAGTAACTGGGATGCCATTCCAGAATGCTTAGATTCTTACCACACATCTTAGCAGGATTCTACTGCCAACATTTTAGAAGATAGCCCTAAAGCAATCAGTTATGTCAGGAGAAGGTAATTCATTATAGCAAAACTCCAACAAATCAGAAGCAGGGGAGTCAGAACTTCCCAACTAACCAAAAACAGTGTCTCCCTCTCTCTGTTTCCAAATCAGCCAACAGGTCATTACAAAGCACTGAAAATATGTTTGGTCCTTGGAAGGCAAATAGGCAAAATCATAGGAAAAGTAGCCATTAGGAAAAATTTTTTTAATCCATAGTTTTCAAGGTATCCTACTAAGAGGCCCAACTGTCTCTATTTCCCACAACTACAGTGTTGTAGAATGAGCACTGGAGTTGAGAATCATAAACACAGCTATTGTAACATCCCATGGGGAACGTGATTGCCCATAGGAAACCCAGCTCTTTCTCTGGAAAGCTAAACAACTGTATAAGTACATATGATGGAAGAAAAGCATGTAGTCTGATAAGACAGTTTCACCGGGGCCAGCTTCCAACCACTCTTCAGGACCCAGCTTACGTATCATCTCCCCATGGAGAGCTTTCCAGAGCCCTAGTCTAGGTTTGTTCCTTCTGCTATGCACTTCCAAATAAGTGATTCCTCTGTAATATTGTTAAACAAACTCTGTAGTCATTACAAGTTTAATGTCAGTCTGCCTTGCCTGCTAGCCTGTCCTGTGTGCTGTTTTATCCTCAATGCCCAGGAAGCTGACTGCATGTGGTAGGTGTTTGGAAAATAGTCATTAAATGGATGCAGACATGAATGAATCAAACTTCTACTACCTTCACCATGTTGTACTAAGGTGGGAAAGGAAGGTGTATTTATTAAGGGAAATTTTTTTAGACATCACAACTTGCAACGTAAAAAGGATTTTTTAACCCAGGTTTGATCACAGTATACATTTAACGATTACACCTCACTCCCTAAACATTTCTGTTACTCAACACAGGAGGACTGTGAATAGGTACTAACATTCAGATTTAGCTAAATTCCGTAGGTGGGATAACCAGTCTGACTGAAGTGATTTCTTAAATTCTACTTCTAGATGCCCAAAGCACACTCTAGCAAATGGCATATTATAGGACAAGGATTGTTAATATGACAGTCTCTCAGTTGGTTCATTGATTGGTATGTAATAAAAGTTGAAGCTTGAAGTTAAAGGATGACCAGTTAACTCTGAGTAGAGAGCCCCTCTGGGGCCCCAGATTTTCCAGCTAAGACTGTTCAGTTGCCTTCACGTGAGGCCACCAGAGACGAGGCCTCGGTAAACTTCTCTATATCTGTTGACCAGGAGTTGGCAACACCACAGTATATATTGAAGCACCACGTGTCAGACTGAAATGTGATTTCAAGATTGCCAATTCACTTTCTTTATTATTTCTAAATACCAAAATTAAGAGGTACAGACACCTTCTTGTATATTAAAATAACAACACTAAAAGCAAACTGACTTCAGAATCAGTCTTCAAAGTGTGCTTTTTCTCTGAACTAATTTCAAATGGTTCTCTTTTCCAGGTTAAGGACAACATCAGAATGTTTCCACACAGCCTGCATAACTTGAAGAGGTATTAATAAGCTCAAAGTCAGTCTGACATAATCAAATTGGATTTGGTTTTCCACATCAGCTAACTGGTATGCATTTATTTACATCAGTTTTTTTTTTTTAATATCAGCTGAACTTTTACTTGCAAATGACTTCAGCACGCATAGAATTTAATGATTTTTGATCTTGTTAAATAGAAATAAAGGAGTTGGATGAGACATAAAGAGAGACTTGTTTGGTTAAATATTGCTCCTGAAGTATCAAGGTTTCTCATTTCAAAGCTAATTTTCAAAATACAGGTCATAGTTCTGGACTGATACCCACCCTGGTGGCAATACGCCATCACTCAGTGCTGGTACCATTTGTGAAGCTGTCTTTCTTTCACAGCACCGGTACTGGAACATCCCTTCTCCCAAAGCCGGGAGAGTCTCATAGTCAGGGCTAGAAGGATGAGATGGGGAGGACAACACTAAGAGATAATCTGGGTATCAATAATGTTCCCTGGGAAAGTGATAGTTGAGGGAAGAGAGAGAGCGCCAAGCACCATGGAAAATCTTGATACTTGCACAGTGAATCCATCCTTGAGGAAAGACTGGGCCACCCTTCATGCCTTAAGGAGCCATCTAACCTTTCCTCATCTCTCCCATCTCTTCATAAGGCATAAATCAAGAACCTCTTAAATTAGTCAGCAGCTTGATCCAACTGCTCCCCTACTCTCGCAGTAGCTACTGGCTATTTTTCCCACTCATATTTGAAGAAACCATCATCATTCATTCATGTGACTAGATTTGACCAGAAAATAACAAGTGACATATCCGCATGGGACCACAGAAGGACGAGCTGCAATTGTTGAGCCACGCCTCTCAATTGCTATTTCTAAATCAGAGCCTCTCTTGGGTTCTGTTTAATGGAAGGCACACATCAACTTTTCTCCTGGCATCCAAGGTCACAAAAATATCAGACACTTGGAGGCAGCCATAGTAAATTCCACGAGACCCGACAGGCCACAGTGAGGCCAGTGAGGTCCCTGGGAATTCACATCAGGGGATGAGTACTTCAGGGGGTTCCTTCTTGCTCTTTGAATGACCTCCACAGGATCTCACAGGCAGGATAGATTTTGCTGAACATTTCCACAGGAGTGGAGTGGATGGTGGTGGGGGGGGGGGGAGGGATGGCTTATCACCAGAACAGGATTTTCATTTCATTTTGGATGGAGAAGCATTTCTTCTTTATCTCTAGAGATACATGTAAAACAGCTTTTTTTCTTCCCACGGTCTGTTTCCTGACTCTGACCTCAAATCAAGGACAAAAAGGGGACAGAGCTGCCTTAAAAAAACCTTTTTCTTTCTGAAGCAAAATGTATGTGTGATGGAGGGTGGGGGACCGTGGGGGGAGGCAGAGAAATGTGAGTTTGAATCAATTCACAGATAGCTCAGAAACTGACGGGGCCTTCCCGTATCTTTGCGTGACACCTTGCAAAGTTGTTGTTGTATGCTCTTCCCCACTGCTTTGCTTATCATTTATGGTTCATTAAATGCCAAAATCTTTCTTTCCCAAGGATGCTCTTTTAACATAACTTATTTTAGTTAACCAGTT
Source organism: Eschrichtius robustus (assembly GCF_028021215.1). NCBI lineage: Eukaryota > Metazoa > Chordata > Mammalia > Artiodactyla > Eschrichtiidae > Eschrichtius > Eschrichtius robustus. The sequence goes on from NC_090833.1 coordinate 51,090,306, forward strand.
ATTAATGTTTATTAGGTACTAGGACTTTATATATATTATCTGATTGAATTCTCCCAATGGCCGTATGAGTTAGCCACAATTACTATTCCTATTTCCACAGACAGGAGAGAAAGGCACAGGGAGGTTGAGTAACTTGCCTAAGATCACCCACCCAGGAGGTGGCAGAGCCGAAGCTCAAATCTAAGAGTATCTGACTTTAAGACTATACACTTAAATGCCACTCATGCCCTTTCCTCAGACTGATATGCAGTCAAGTTAAGGATTCTGATAAGGGGGAAGGAACTGATATTTCTTGAGCATCAAATGAGTACTAGCTACTGTGCCTGGGGGCTTTATAAGTCTTTCTCCTAAAACCTTCTCCATAACCCTATATGGTAATTATCAGCATGCCCTCCCCCTTCCCTTCACTGTGTAGAGGTTCAAAGAAGTTAAGTAACATGCCCAAAGTCACAAATCTAGGCAGTGACAAAGCCAGCCTTCAAACCTATGTCTGTCTGACTCCAACATGACAGAACACTGGAGAAACTATAGCAATTGGCCTCCGACAGCAAACAGAGATGTTACATTATTATGTTTCCTTTCGGCTTTGCTAGGTGAAGCATACTTCTGTTTCTCCTTGTGGAGGTTAAGTCTCCTTGTATCTTAATTTTGAAATAACCCATAATATAGTAGACTATTTTTAAGTTACAGTATTCTATAATTGGAAAAACATAATAACAAGGGTTGGTGAAAGTGTGCAGAAATTGGAACCCTCATACACTGCCAGTAGGAGTGTAAAATAGTACAATTGTGTTTGGAGACTATCTGGCAGCTTCTTTAAAGGTTAAACATAGAGTTAACCATTTGATCCAGTAATTCCACTCCTAGGTATGTACCCAAGAGAACTGAAAACCTACGTCTACACAAAAACTTACATGAATATTCACAGCAGCATTATTCATAATAGTAAAAAAGTAGAAACATCTCACATGTCCATCAACTGAGTGGATACACAAAATGTAGTTTATCTACCCAGTGGAATTATTATTCGGCAATCAAAATGAATGAAGTAGTGATATATGGTATAGCACGGATATACCCTGAAGACATTGTGCTAGGTGAAAGCAGCCAGTCACAAAGGACCACATATTATATGATTCCACTTATGTGAAATGTCCAGAATAGGAAGACCTATAGAGACAGAAAGTAGATCATTGGTTCCCAGGGGTTAGAAGGGAGATGATAGCTAAAGAGTAGATGGTTTATTTTGGGGGAGGTTGATAAAAATGTGCTAAAACTGATTGTGGTAACAATTGCACAACCTTCTCTATGTACTACAAACCATTGAACGGTACACTTTAAATAGGTGAACGGTATGTTACGTGAATTATATCTCAATAGAGCAGTTATATATTTATATTAAAAAAATGCACCATGAAAAAAACCAATATTATGCATTTGATAGGCTCTCAAGAAATACCTATTGAATGAATGCACCAAAGCACTTTATGACTATTTAAAAATAATACTAGTTTATTTAAATTCAAATATGTCTTTTAGGAATGGATAGTTTATTTTGCAACAACGTTGCATAAACTATGCCCCAGACTCAACTGGCCCCGGAGGTGAATGCTGATAATACTGACATCCCACGAGTGCTGAAACGTGGTCCTCAGTGGTGAAAGTTTAGCAATGGCCACACCTGTGGAGGAATTTCCCCTCTGTTCCAACAGGACCAACTGTGGTGAAAGAACCATCTGTGGCTTGCTGACAATAGGGATGCCGCTGAGTGTTAACTGATCTCCCAAAACCCTCACTGAGCCAAACCCAGACCAGCAAGAATCTCTAGTGTGACTCGGGGCCACCCAGCTAATGAAGGTATCACTTGGGTCCTGGAATCCAGGAAGATGAACAACTACCCTTCCTTTGTTACTTGAGAAACTCCCAAGAGCAGGTCCTGGTAGCACTTATCTATTTATGGTCACCTTTGAGGACAGATAAAAGAGTATGGGGAAAATATCAATAAATTCCAGAGTAAAAATAGAAACCAATATTCAGGGTTGAAGGGGAGGAACATAGAATAAATCAAAGTCCAAACTTGAGATCCAGTCGAGGAATTAGCCTGGTGTGAATGATTAAAGAAAAGCCAAGAAAAAAAAGCACCCAAATGCTGAGTGCATTGAAGAAGAAACAAGGTAGAGTATTAGTAGATTTAACAGCAAAACAAATGAGCTCAACAAACAAGCTCTGCATGAGTTGATATGGTCCAGAACCTACCAATGACTAGACATTACCTTCAAGGAATAGTTTTCAAGCCTTCCTCTCAGGGAACAAAAAACCTCTCAGGGATACTTTAGAAAGCATGTATTTTACGACTCTTAAATTCTACAGTAACAACAACAAAATAAGTCTTGGATTAGGGAAGTTTGTTCTGAGGACCCTGTGTGAAACAGAAGTGAAAATATGGTACCAAACTGGAATAGATTATCTGAGACATGGAGGCTCAAAGATGCACATGTGCTGTGTGCTGGCTTCACATCTCCAGGGATTCACTGGTATTATTTTGGAGAGGATTCAATCCAGTCTACAGGAAAGCATCCTTGTGCAAAACAAATCACAACTACAAAGCCTTGCGTAAAGGCTAGGAGTTTTTATATATGCTATTTCGTTCTATTTCTAAAACAACTCTGTGAGATAGATGTTTCACAGATGAGGAAGAAACTGTGGCTCAAAGAAATCCAACAACCTTCCCAACTAATAAGTGATAGGGATAGGATTCAATTCTGTGTCTTCAAACTTCTTAACCACTATTTTCTCCACTACCCTACACCTTTCCAAAGTAAGACTGTAATGAATTTGTCCAGCCATGGAAGGCCTTCTAGAATGAAAGACTGACATTTTGATAGAGATGAAAGATCACTACAAAACTAAGCAGACCAGAGCGAGAATATTGCAAGAGTAACAGGAGGGTACTGGGCTTTGGAACATCGGCAAGTCAGGGGACCCTAGGGCAAGGACTATGTATGAAACACTAGTCAAAATAAAAATAGCAATATCTACCGTTACATCTAGTCCCCTAAAGCCTACAGCTTCTGATTTATTTTGTTGTCTGTACTTGGTGAAGCACGTTTAAGAAGATAAGAAGATAAGAATTGGGGGATTTTAGAATGGAACTTCTCTTAACATTACTCAGAGTGTCTTATTTAGACTATAAATGTTAAAATGTGCTCCCAGAGTGGCCAGCATTGCCATAGCCAATAAATAAACAAAATCGAGAAGAAAAATAATGGTAATAGCTTTCAACATCTCTTATACAATTCACAGAGATGAGATCATAATAAAAGTTGTGGTTGATTTTGCCACTTATCTTTCATTTAATATAATTCTCAACCATAAATCTTGCTTTTGGGTTTGTGGGGCAAAATTTCCAATTGTTTCTTCCCCTACCAGGAGTAACAAAACCATCTGGCTAAGCTCCTATCATTGACATAAGGTAATGACATAAGGTAATAAAAGGTGAAACATCCCTGTACCTGGGGGTCCCAAGGAAAGGGATCCCTTGCTCTTGGAAACTTTTCTGAATCTGTCACCAGTCATGGCCACTATATAGAGGGACCGCAGGCTGCAAACATTTCAGAAAGAAATGTTGGGTCTAAATCTATTTGTGGTGTTGGCCCATCAGTTACCAAGTGGAAAGAATACTGGACAGAGAGTCAGGGCCCTGTATTCTAATCCACTCTCTGCCATTAAGTAAGTAGGTAACCTTCACCGAGGGCTTTCCTCTCTCCTGGCCACAGGGCTCTCATCTGTAAAATGAAGGGCTCAGAGTAGATCATCGCTGAAGATCTCTGCAGTTGTAGGATATTTTTGCATCCCCACCGCACACCACCCCTCCTCTGCTTGATAACCTGTTCTGGCGATTTCATAGCAAGTACCTGTTTCTTGGTCACAGTGCCATCCACGGGGTCCACGTATTCAAAGCTGTCTGTCTTCGCCACACTGTAGACGTGGCTCCCCACAGCAAACTGCTGGCCGATGAAGGACTTGTCTGTGACCAAGGCCTCCAGGTCCCTCATGATGTAATAGGTCGTCTTGGGCTCTAACCCCTCATAATCAAACCTGGTGAGGGAGGAGCAGGACACAGGATAAACACACATCTAATCAGAGAACCAGCAGCTGGGTGGGCCTCTCAAGGTCATTTAATCATTGGTTTTGTTTAAAGAAGAACAGCACATGGAAGAACACGGAAGAAACATGGAAGAACAGCACAGAGAAGCATCTGCAGCTGGTCTCCCCTCTTCCCCCTCCCAGCCCTCCATTCATTCCCCACACAGCAGCCAGCATCATCTTGTAAACATCAAATCGTGCCAATCCTTTCCTTTAAATCCCTCCAAAAATGCCTGTCATGTTGAGAGCAAGAGTCAAAACCCTAACCACAGCCTATAAGGCACTGTGGGATCTGACCTGCCCACGTCCTTGATTTGACTTTGTCCCACTCTCGCTCTTGTTCACTATGCTCCAGCCACATGGGCCCCCTCTCCAGTCCTGGGAGACACTTTGCTCTTTCCCTTCGTTGGGCCTTTGCTCTTGCTATGTTTCCTTCCCTGGTACAATCTTCCCCAGGCTACTCAAATAGCTGACACATTCCCTTCCTTCAGCTTTCATTTTTCATTTAGTGTTACCTCTAGAAAGTGACCTTCTCTGACCAGTCATCTAAGGTAGCTTCCCTCTATCTCTCCCCGCCTCTTATCATCCTTTATTTCTTCTTTTGGTAGTTATCCCAATCTGTATTTATTTTGTTTATATATTTGTTTCCTTATTTCTTGTCTTTGCCCCTGAGTACTGTACGCTCCAGGAGGGCAGAGATCTTACCTGTTTTGTTCTCTGTTGCTTCTGACAAGTAGTGTTTTTTGTAAGTAATGGAATGAAAGATGGGAGGAAGTGAAGGAAGAAAGGAAGGAGAGAGAGGAATCAAGGCAGGGGAAAAGAGAAGGAAGAAGGGAATTCAATGTACCATAAAACTCTCTTGGAAACTTGGAAGAAATATCACAATTGTTCCATTAAAAAGAAGGTCCCCCTAGCCAAGAACATCAAATATAACAATGGGGCTGGGAGGTGATTAGGGAAAAAAAAAAAAGACTAAAAATAACCCTTATCTCATTTGTTGTTGTGGAGTTTAAATATGATAATGCATACCAAGTAGTTGGCACAATGCCCGACACCAGTGCTTAAAACTATTAATTACTTTTATTCTTAGTCACTACCATAAGGAAACTGTAGGGTCTTTCCCGATGTCAGATGGTTTTGACCAAGTCCTTATGGCACACCCAGGGGGCTCTGTTTAAGAAGGAAGCCCTAGGTGGGGCAGCTGTGCTCAAGCAGCTGTGGTGGGATCTCACATTGGGCTCTCTGTAAACAGGAAAGAAGGTGAGTTCTCAGAGTGAACTAAAGAAGGAAGATCTGAATAGTTGTTACTGCTTTTTTCCACTCAAGATCTTTTGTGACTTCAGCAGACAACAGGGTATTAGCCAAAAGGAATGATACCATGGCTAACAATGGGTCCCCTGCACCTTCATCCCCCCTCTTTTCTGTTCTCTCTCTCTTACACAAGGTGTGTCCTCCCAGCCTCAGAAACAAAACAACAGGGAACTCTCTCAGAACATTCCTTCTCAGTAGTGTATGTGTTCTAGTCCTAGATTCTCTTTAAAGATAACTTTTTGGGAAGGTAAAACCCAGCCAAGCAGAAAGGGGCAGGAGGTTGGGATAAGAGGGTGTAGTAGGAGACAGAGAGGCACTGAAAGAGATTTGGAAGTTGAGAAAACACACTAATGTGACAGGCCACATCCAGTCTATGGCTGAGATCATCAGACCAGCTGCCCAAATGCTCGTCTTCACACACATGCAGGTTCTAGCACTACTTTCCCCTCACTACCTCAAAAAAACCCCTCTGACCATCACCACCACCAACACACTTTCGAGGAAAGAAATTTCAAAATGGAGAATTCCTTCTGGGGTCCACTCATACAAGGAAAATCATCTGGGTTCTCCGATACAACTTCAGGCTCAGTATCAGTTAAACCAAAATTGTTTAATTATCTCCTCCCCACCAAGAGAACAGTCAGGCTAGAAATCATTTTCTTTCACAAGCACTTTCAACCTACCTTTCCCAGAGGCTGAAGGAAATGTTTACTTTTGTTCTACCTATTCCCTCCTCCCTTTTTCTTTATCTCTGTGATCTCCTTGTACAGAAATCTGAAACATAATTCAGAGTCCTACAGGAATTTATATCTCCACCGCATTATATTCTCTAATATGGTATTTGTTATGAAAAAAGTAATTGTCATGTAACCCCTTGGCCACCAAACAATGAACTATATTATAAATACACTTATCATAATACCATGTCTTCAAAATGCTGGCAGAAAGCTAGATAATCATTCCACAAATTATGAGGAACACATCCCTGACTCAAAGCGATCTCACTAAGCCAGAGATTGGCAGTCGTAATATATTTTATCAGGTTGGATTGTTTGCAGCAGCTTCAGGCAATAAAAGGATTTGCTGTGCCAACTGGTCCCTTTGGTGTGCCAAAAAAGCCCACAAGAATCAGGATTTTTGGCACTTGTTAGAAATACTAGTGAACAAAACAAGTTCCCGCCTGCCTTGAGAGTCCTTAGTTTATAACACAGCGAATACTTTGAGGTGATTTCCCGGCTGTCACATCCTCGGCCTTCTTAACTAAACAGGAACCAAGAATATGATGGCGCTGTCTACATTTCCCAGAGCACTGCAGTCTCTTTGATTTTACTGAAAACTATCATAGGCTTCCTTATTCTCTGACATTTATCTAAGTAAATGACCGCTTAAGAGAAGAAACAATCACCTTATAAGGGAAGTCTAAAGCTCTCTTTCTGTCCCTTAAGCTCTTGAAACGCAACCAAACATCCAAAGTGGTTAACTATTTATAAGCAAAGCAAAGGAGGCACCGTCTCTGTTTTTAATACACAGAGAGCCGCTGAGGCTACCCAAGGATTCCCTGCCCTAATCCCACGTTCTCCACAGTTAACATCCTTTCCGACCACGGCTCCCCCTAAACCATGGCGTGGTACTAGCATACCTAGCAGGCAGCCACACAGCCAGAAGACTCTGCCCCCATCGCTTGCTTCAACAACAGGAAAGTGGTAGAAACCCCCAACCCTAAGCTCTTTGCCACTGACCTTTCCCCTCCCTCCTTCCCAGGGTAATATTTCTTTTTTTCTGTAACTCCTTTCATGGGGACAAAACTTGAGCAAAATCTGGGGCTCCTGAGCCATGTGGTCCCTTCAGAGGATGCCAGCTCAGGCATCTTGGTCACGGTTTGGACCATCAGGGGGAGCTTCTGTCTTTGCCTCCCTTTCCTTGATAATTATGGGTGGAAAGCCAACAGGGAAGGCCCCCGGTCTGACTGTACAACTTTCATGGCCACCAAAGGACCTTTCAAGGTTCTGCAGTTCAGATTCCCTCTGGGGATGGCTGCCCACCGTACAGGCAGGATGAAAAGATGACAGAGGGGTGTCACCAGGGGAGGGGTACTCCTTGACACCACTCCTACCACCTCTCAGGGTTATCTGTCTCTAGCGTCTGTGCTCCTCAGATCTTCCTGAAAGATGCCTGCCTCCTAAGGTTCTAGCCCACTTTTTAAAAAAAAAACCTTCTCTAAGAGCAGTTCCCTAGGGTCCATACGGAGACCCTTGCCCTTCTCACCTGCAGTAGTAGTGGCGGCCAAATTTGGCCCAGTGATCTCGGACAATTTCCTCCACACTCTGCTTCCGGGCAGCGATAATGGAGAGCCAGACCAAGACAGCCCAGAGGCCATCTTTCTCCCGGAGGTGATCAGAGCCTATGGGAGAAAGGAATAGTCTGCTGAAGATCTGTTCACGGGGGAAAAGTTAAAGCTAAATGAACTATGAAGACCAGTTAGCACTTGAGTGTGACATTGAAATGGCAGGATATATTTATCTATTGTGTTAAAAACATGTCCCATAATAAACTTGCATTTCTAAAAATATGCAACCGAAATTCAAATAACATAAAACAATATCAAAAAGTAAAATAAAATCCTGGAAGTTGTTGAAAGGATCCAAGACCCAAGGCGACATCACATGTGACTAATGGTATCATTCATTCAGTAAATATTTGGTGAACCTTACGGTACACCAAGCATTGGTCTAGGTACTAGGGATACGGCAGTGAACAAGATAGCTCTTTATTCATCAAGTTTGAATTCAAGTAGGCGGGGACAGGCAACAGAAAAGCAGATGAAAGAACAACATGCGTCAAATAAGGACAAGAGCTATGAAAAAAATTAAACTGGGTGATAATGTCACAGAGCACGATATCAGCAAAGACTTCTTTACTAGAGCAGCGCAGCTTACCTAGAGTGGGGTTGAATGGTACTCCCCAACCCCACTCCACCTGCCGAAGATACGGCCACCCAGAACCTGTGAATGTGACCTTATCTGGGGAAATAGTCCTGCAGATATAATTAAGTTAAAGATGTTGGGATGAGATCAGCCTGGATTATCCAGGTGGGCCCAAAATCCAATGACAAGTATTCTGAGAAGAGAAGACACAGAGAGGAGAAATCCAAAGGATCAGGTTATGCGAAGACAGAAGTGGAGATCAGAATTATGCTGCCACAAGCCAAGGAAGGCAGGGAGATGCCAGAAATTGAAAGAGGCAAGGAAAGATTCTCCCCTAAAGACTTCAGAGGAAGCATGGCTCTGCCAACACCTTGATTTTAGACTTCTGGCCTCCACAACTAGAAGAAAATTAATTTCTGTTGTTTTAAGCCACCCAGTTCTTGGTAATTTGTTATGGCAGCATTAGGAAACGAATACAGGTAGTCATGGTCATCCCCACTGAAGTGATGATATGTGAGCTGATACCTGAGAAGAAGGAGTCAGCCATGCAGAGATCTGGGGACAAAGCACAAAGTCCCTGAGGCAGGAAGGAACTGGGAAGCTTATTCCTCTAGCTATTTACATAGAAAGAGAGGCAGCTCATATTGTGGTATTCACACGGTAAAGTGTGCAGGCTAAACAGGTAGCTTCTTGTGCAAAAAGAACCCAGAGGAATATGTTGGAGGCTCATTTAAGCATCTGTCTATTGGCCAGTTGTAAGCTCTGTCCTGAATACAAAGGAATGTGTTGTAGTGTAAGAAAGGTGATATAATGGAAAAAGCATGGGGAAGGCTTTGGAATTAGGGTTTAAAACTAAACTCTTCTACTTCCCCGGAATGTGAGAAGTTATCGCAAAGTTGTTAACCTTTCTGAGTCTCAGCTTCTCATCTGTAAAATGGGGACACCATCACCCATCTTGTTGGGTTGTCATATGAATTTAATCACACTCAGTGGGTAGGCTCTGGAGTCAGATTGTTCACATTCAAATTCTGGCTCAGCCACTGACCTTTGTGTGACTTGTTGTCCTCATCTGTAACATAGGGAAATAATAGCCCCTACCTCATGGGTTACTATCATGATGAAGTAACTAAATATGCCCAGGTATTTAGATCAATGACTGGGATGTCACAAGTGGTTGTCTTGTTGTTGATCTTATTGGTAATTCACATAAAGTACCAACCTGGTGCTGATTCCTCAATACGTACTTTGAAGCAAATTGTTCTCAGTCATTCATTTAATTTTATCCTCTGACTCTAGCTACAGCAATGTCTTAAGACCAGGAGACTGGGACCAGGGGTTGGATCATTTCTTCTTGCAATAGAGCAATAAGAATGGACAACAGTACTTGGGTTTCAGGGCTACGAAACATAGAAACTCAGAAAGGAAGACCCAATGACACAGAGCTGTTTAAACTTTGAAAATGGACTGAAACAATACCTTAGTTAAGTTAGGCAACTTTGAGAACTTCTCACCAAAGCTATGGACCATTTATACTTCTTGGCACATTTGCAGTGTTAAATGTTAAATGTTTTTGCTCAAAGAGGAAAACACATAACCTTGAGAGGGCAGTGAAGATACTTAAAAGGAGAAATGATCAAGTCTTTGGCTCCTCCATACACTGATCAATGGTCTGCTGATGACACTTTTAGATGTCTGGTTGTGGCTGTCTCTAGCCTGAGAAGACCCTGGGCTTTTAATCATCACAGCATGGAGTGACTCTAGTCCCATCCAAGGAACTCTGCACACTGCTATAAAAATGGAAGAAATTTGGAAGATGCTGGGTTAGCTCCACGGCCTAGTGCAAAAAAACAAGTCTAGGGGGCTTCCCTGGTGGCGCAGTGGTTGGGAGTCCGCCTGCCAAGGCAGGGGACATGGGTTCGAGCCCTGGTCTGGGAGGATCCCACATGCCGTGGAGCAACTGGGCCCGTGAGCCACAACTGCTGAGCCTGCGTGTCTGGGGCCTGTGCTCCGCAACGAGAGAGGCCGCGACGGTGAGGGGCCCGCGCACCGCGATGAAGAGTGGCCACCGCTCGCCGCGGCTAGGGAAGGCCCTCGCACAGAGACGAAGAACCAACACAGCCATAAATAAATTAATTAGTTAATAAATAAAATTTAAAAAAAAAAAAAAAAAAACAAGTCTAGGAAGCCCTGCCCCGTGGGATAATTTCAAAATCCTTTGTCCTTTTACAGCTGAAAAAAAATCACTTTTATTTACTGGCTAGAGAGAAATACCTTTTTGTTTTAAAACATGGGCTTTGCATACCTTGAATCTCCAGCTGGATTACATTACCTAGAGATAGACCCATTAGATGCTAAGTCTGACATCTGATAAGATGTCATAATTTAGGGGAGAGAGACATAAAGTTATTTTAGCAGAATCAAAAAAAAAAAAAAAAAAAAAAAACCCCACACAAACCCACCTCAACCGTTTGTCGCCACACCACATAGTAAATTGTGAACTGGCTTGGATATTCTCACCTACAAGTTAAACATTGCCCAGATTCATAAGGGGCCAATGATCAAGTAAAATTAACTGTGCTCTTTACAGCTGTTTGAGGTGGGGATGGAGACACTGATGACTTGCAATTACACACACATGATTCCACTGAACTCTCATAATGCGCTTTAGAGGGGGCTTTGGGGAAACAACTCTCCTTTTAATAACTTTAAGGCAAGTGAACTATAATGTCATATCCGTGACAGATAAATTCAACAGGAAATGCAGAAAATACAAAGCCATCAAATGGTTTCCTAAAACCCCACTATAAACAGAGTGAAAATGGATGCGAGAAATGCTGACACCATATATGACAGGACTAATAGACTTTATATAAAAAATGTTTTTATAAGTTAATCAGAAAAAGAGGAACCCCAATAGATAACTGGGTGGATAGGCACAAATGAGCAATTTTCAAGAGAAAAATATTAACAGTCAAAAACATTTGAAAAAATGTTCAATCTCACCTCAGTCAAAGAAAAGTCCATAAAATGGAATCCCATTTGGGGACTTTCAAATTAGCAAGCGTTCATTAGGGTCAGGGGAACACCTAGTACTAGCAAAGTACCAGTGTAAATGTGTACAGTTTGGTGGAATAATTTGGCAATAATAATCAACAGCCTTAAAATAGCAACCAGCTTTGGACCCAGCTATTCTATTTCTTAAATTTTAGTCAAAAGGACATTCACTAAAGCAGCTTAAAGAAGAGGGAAAGTTGAAGAAATAATAAAAAGGGAAAAAAATTGTTTTTAAAAGAAGAGGGAAAGTTGAAAAATGAATACTAATTGTTAAAGAATAGGAAATTGTGGAAAATCCATACAAAAACTTGTGTAGATAAAATATTGAATAAGAATCTTTGGTAACACATGGAATGATGTTCATCCAATTTTAATAAATGTTAAAAAATCAGGTTACCAAAAAAGAGTATTCAGTATTTTTTTTGTAGAAAAACACATTTAGATATGTATTTATGTGTGTGCACAGGTTATCAACAGGATACACACCCAGCCGTTAACAGTGTTATCTCTGAAGCAGGAGAACTGCAGATGTTTTGCTTCTTTTTCCTTTGCAGTATTTCCACAATAAATGTATATTATTTTCATTATAAGAAAAAAATAAAAATTTTAAAGTTGTCAATGGTGTGTACAAATTCACGTTTGAAAACATGAAATCCCATCTACCAAGGGTTAGCTGGGATATTAAAGGGATCAACACTGCTGATGAACAAGTGATGAATTTTGAACCTATTGCTCATTCCATTTCTTAGATTGAGTAATAGCTATTTAGAGCATAGAGACTGAATATGACTCCCTCGTGAGGCTCACAGGTTTTGGGATTAGGATCAGGATGTCCTGTAAGGCTTTAGGACTTGACAGAAAATGAGAACAGGGAAGGCAGTGCACTGCTGAACTGTCAACATTAGCCTTGGGGGAAGCTGGGCTTAGGGGATGTGTTTTGTTCACCTCACAGGGAGACTCCACTAGCAAGGACAAAGCTTCAGATTCATCCCAATAGCCCCTAGGGCATTTCTACTAGTGCTGACCGGGCACGAAGAGGGGCTCACTCAGCCTGTGTTTCACCCCCTATCTTCCCAGGCAAAATCTCTACACTCTGTGAACAGTTAAACAGTTGTTTGGGAAAAAACAAATAAAAGAGCTCTTTTACTTCCTCATTTCATATATTCACAGCTGCTCCATCTTTAGAACATGAGATTCCAGAAAAAAATTCTTCGACACTAATATTTATACATGCATACTATTGCCTGTACAATTTTTAATAGATTTTATTTTTTAGAGCAGTTTTAGCTTCATAGCAAAATTGAATGAAAAGAACGGAGAGTTCCCATAAGAGTCCCTGTCTTCACACAAACACAATCTCCCCACCATCAATATCCTGCACCAGAGTGGGATGTTTGTTACAAATGATGAACCTACACTGACACATCATCACCCAAAGTCCATAGTTCACGTTAGGGTTCACTGATGGTGTTGTACATTCTATGGGTTTTGACGAACATATACCCACCATTATAGTATCATACAGAACAGTTTCACTGCCCTAAAACTCCTCTGTGTTCTGACTATTCATCCTTCCCTCCCTCGTAGCCCCTGGCAACCACTAATCCTTTTATTATCTTTATTGTTTTGCCTTTTCCAGATTATCATATAATTGGACTTTTTAGTTTGGCTTCTTTCACTTAGTAATATGCATTTAAGGTTCCTCCATGTCTTTTCATGTCTTAATAGCTCATTTCTCCTTAGCATTGAATAATACAGTACAATTTTTGAAGTTTGCTTCCTCTGGATTTCTGGCTGGTGGTGCAGCCAGAGCTTGCCACCTGGTTCAGAACATTGCAAGAAGCTTTAACCCATATTTCCAAAGCCTGTAAGTACCACTCAACTGTCCTTCCTCTATCCAGGCTAGCCCAGCCCGAAGCCCACTCAGACTTGCTTTGACCAGCCTGGAAAAGCAGTCATCCCCACCCAGATACCAGAAGGAAGGGGCTCAGCTCTCCCTGCCACAACTCCAGGAAAAACTGACACCAAAAACAGGTCTATTTTTTTCTTATCAGAAACATCCCTACTCTTCTATTCCCCAAAACTAGACTTTGAATTTTCTCAAGCTTTAAAACCATATTACTTTAAGCTAGGCAGTACACCAGTAAGTATACTGACATAAAAGAAATGGGGGAAAAAAAGAGAGTACTCAATCTCAAAGGAATTTTCCTCAAACGGAAATGCCAGCACGGGCAAATCAACTCAATAAAACACCACACATGTTACTAAAAGATCAAGTCATCTCAGCTGAAACTCAGATCAGGAAAGTCTGAATTTGTCATTTGGGAAAATATAAATCATTATGCACCTGTTGCCAACTCCAAGATAGAAATAAGTTAGTGGTTCTCAACCTGGGCTGCCCATTAGAATCTCCTAAAGAACTTATTAAAAATACCAATGCTCAGGCCCCACCCCGGACCAATAAAATCAGAATTTTTGGCAATGGGACCCAGGCACCAGTATATATATATTTTTAATTCCTTGGGTAATTTTTATGAGCAGTCAGAGTTGAGAACCACTGTTTTAAGAGAAGCCTACTCAAAACAGTCCCATATCGGGGGCAGATTACTTAGGGGTAGTCAATTAGGCCTCTTCCTCTATTTGCTCAAATTTGGCACTAAAGGAAAGTGGTCATTGGTCTCTAGTTCGATGGATGCCCCTGGCCGTAGTCAGGGGGGCCCTCTCACTGGAGCCAGCTTCAGTATCATGGTTTTCCTGCACCCCTTTTGTCTGGAAATCTTGAGAGGGCCTTGCCAAATTTGGAGTAACCAACTCATCCTGGTGTGCCTGGGACTTTCCCCATTTTAGCAGGAAATGAACAATATCCCAGGAAACCTCTCCATCACATGCATACCAAGGTGGTTGGCCAGCTGATAAGGAAGGCCACTTGCTCAAAGAGGTTCCTGACGGTTTTCAGGATATGTGCATATACAGCACATACCTAAGCACACGTATTTCCTAGAGCCAGAAACGATAGGAAATATATGTATATACTTGCTCTTGATGCAGAATTACACAGCAAGACAATTCCATTTTTGGAAGAATAACAGCAAGGCACCAGGCACTTCAGTCAGTACTTTATACATCTATTATCTAATTTTGACAATTTGATAGCTTAACTTTACAGGTAAGAGATTGAGGTTAGGTCATTTGTATGAAGTCACATGGCCACTAAGGGGTGAAAAGAAGATTCACACCTGGGCAGTTTGGCTCCAACGCCTGTGGACATAACCACTGCTGGAAATGCCCGGTAATGCCAGTGGTCCTCAGGAGCTGCAATGAGGCAGATAAAATGCCCCAGGTGGTTAGACCTGAGGCAACCCTTCTGAAGATCTGGGTGATGGATTGGTATTTTTTCCTCCTCACACGAGACATTCAGGAAAAGTTGCCCAATTTCCCTTTACTTCTGCTCTCCTATCGATTTACCCTTTTCATTTACAAATGAAGTTTTCATTAATTTGCAGTGAAATTCTTCCCATCCTCTTTTTATCCATTCAAGGATTTGTCTTTTCAAAATAGTGAAGTTCTGAGGGAACACTGGGAGGCACCCCTTGCAGGGAATCTGAGATTTGAGAACATGCTATTGAACTGTGACAGGTTGTTGTTTTTGTTGTTTTTTTTTCCGTGTCTCAAACCGCTCATGTTCAGCTCTTTAAATCTGGCCAAAAAGCAGGGCTCATGGAAAAATTGTCACTTTTCCATGCTTAAAAAGAAATGCTTCTTAAAAACTTAATGCTCTAAAATGTTTACAATTGGAAAACAAAGCTGTTCTGCATGTAAGCGGGTCAGAGCCAGCTGTGAGCTCAGAAAGGTAGGACGGCAGCAACCGACAGTGTAGCTCACGCTGTGATGTGGGCATCCTGGCTCCCAATGCTATGTAACAATAAATTTGATGATGATGATGATAATAATAATAATAGCGTTTGACACAATAATGCAGCAGGGCTCTTGGCTAATATCCTGACCGTTGCAACACCCTGTAAACTCCATGAGGGAAGGACCCGTATCTGAAATGACTCATCATTCTATCCTGGCCCTGGCTCATAGAAGGTGCACAGTAAACCTGCATTGAATGAGGAAATGCATGATTAGGTGAAACTCTAGTACGTAGTGTGATTCATCAGATTCACTCCTCACTAAAAGCTAGAAGCAACCTGAAAAGATATAGGGGAAAAAACTTTATAGATCATCCCGTTGAACAGATTCAGCTTATAAATGAGGAAACTGAGGCCCAGAGAAGTGATCTGTGTAAGGAAGTTCAATGACAGAGAGGGGGAGTCAAGGTCTAACTGGGTCTCACTGGGACTGTCATCTCCTGGTGCTGTGCTGCTTACATGACACCATTCTTCCACGTCCCTGGCATGCATCCCATCCCCATCTAAAAGAATTAACCAGATGGGAGAAAAGGACACCTTTGGCATGTCCTTAAACAGCAGCAGCAGAGTAAGACTGGGTTTGAATCCTGGCTCTGCCATGTGAACTTGGCCAGCGGCTCGACTTTCCTCTCTAAGCCTCAATTACCACATCTGTGGTCATTATGGTCCCTAGTTCATTTTAGAGTCAAGAAGTCTCAGTGAAATGACATATAGGAGGCCCTAAGAATGTACTTATCACTCAAGAGATGCTCAATAAATAACAAGTATTAGCACTGTTTCATTAACACAGGCCCTACAGAAGCCAGGCCATCTATCCCATCTGCCCCAGAGGAGGAGAAAGCGTTAACTACGTCAGGGCTGGCCAGCTGACGCTTGTCCCTCACAGGAGCAAGCCAAGGTACGGGACAGTGGGACCTCCTGACTCGTATGTCCCATCCCATTTCTTTGTCTCCAGTGTTGATGGGAACAACACAACTCCCTAAGAATTGTTCCTTGCTTGGTCATAAGCTGAACCAGAAATCTCTCCAGCAGGTTTAAAGCCTGCACCACAGGGTTGAGGACCTGTCACTCTTTAGGCATTGGACTTTGTTCTCAGTGGGGCTACCTGGCCCCTGGGAGAGAGCAGCAGGGGGAGCCTCAAAGCACAACTTTAGGGACTGCATCTTAAATACCAAGGGATGGGCCCCTTGTTGAAAGTCCCCTAGTAGACACTGTGAAAGGAAACCCTTAGTCTGTTTGGAATTCTTCAATCCGTGAAGATTGAAGAATGATTTCCCAGGATTCCCAGTCCCAGGATGCACTGGTAAGTGTGGATACAGCCTCAGAGGGAGGCCCCATTCCTTTCTTTCTGCTCCACACTTTGGTGTCACACAACACCCCCTCTTGCCACTTTTCATCATTGAAAGGGTCAGTGGAACTGGAACTGTGGCGACCCCAAGAAAAGGTTTTGTTTTGTTTTGTTTTTGATGGAGACATTCTTTCCACTCCAGGTGGAAGCTCTCTTTCCCAGCACAGGGGTTGAGAGTTTGTAGAGGGTCCAGAAGAGAGTTTCAGTTTTCAGAGTTTACAAGGAGGCTCTTGGGGAGTGTCAATCACAGCACCTCTGTGCTCTGGCCCAGCCTAGATTGAATTGCACATGTGCACACAGCCTGTTTCAACTTGCCCAGCAGAGGAATTGCTCTCCTAGTGCTGCTAATGCTGTCATCACAGCTTCCTCACGTCACATCTGCTACCCAGCCAAATTTACACAAATCGGCCAGAAATAAGAGAAAGAAATGTGGTAGAACCGCAATAATCTGAAATTCACAGATATATGGGCCTCCTTCTCTGGCCTAGAGACTGGACAGATGTGAAAACTGCCAAATGTAGAGTTAATGATTATCTAAATAGGGAATGAACTAAAGCTTTCCTTTATTGTACCTTAAAAAAATCTGGTATTAAATAAAAATAACTGTATAAATAAGAGACAGTTAAACCTATTCAATATTTGTTCAACAGCACTCCTGTGAACCCAATCTTGAGTTAGGATGTACATAGTTCATGTGTGAAATACAGATGAAGAAGCAGGTGTGGAACTTCAAAGTGTTATATACTGTTTAACTGTTAGGGAAAATAAAATGTCCATTCACAAAGCAACCGGAGAGTAAGTCAGTAATATAAACCGTAAGACAATAGAGCAGAGAATGTCTCTGCTAAAGGCTGTAAGAAGATCTTTATATACAAAAGATCACTAAAGCTAGAACCTAGCTGCTATTGAACACGGCTATTTACAGGTAATTGTCAGCAGCCCCTACTCCCCCCCCCCCCCCACGAAATAAATATGTTAATAAAATGAATTATAAATACTTAACAGGATTTAAATTTTTAAATCTGTTCATTAACACAGGTCTTGGGAATGAGTTTTCCTAGAAGCACTTTGTTAGCTATTAATTTGTGCTAATAATGATGTGATAATCGAAAGTACCAAAACTTTACTTCAAAATTTTATATAATTCCAGTTTTAATATCATTCATAAAATCCTTCCTCACTGCCTTCCAACTGGTCTATATTTATGTGGTTTTGTTTTTATGAATCCTCCCAAATCTTGGGATACCCTAATGCCCAGATTTCCAGAAATACAACCACTCAAGAATGATAAAAATATAACTACTAACAATGCAAAGAAGAAATACCAAAATGGAAAATCTTTGTTTCTTCCTCCCTTCTTTCCTTCCATCCATCTACCTTCCATCCATCTTTCTAGCCTTCCTCCCTTCCTCCCTCCCTTCCTTCCTTCCTTCCTCTATCCTTCCATCCATCCCACAATCACTCAAAGCCTATCATATATAAAAGAAATAGAGCTGAGCAAGAGAGACATGGCCCCTGTCCGCAGGGCATTTACGGTTGCATGGCAAGCAGAGGGATCCAGAAAAATCTCAAAAGACTGGAAAGATACTCGAGATTTCCTGTGAATGAAACACATACATACTCTGGGCCTCTTCCTTTTGTGCTAGAGACTGGAGAGATACAAAAATAGCCAATGTCAAGAGCACCAGACTGTACTCCAGAGTTTACAGTGAAAAAAGTTGGTGTGACAATGAGGGACAAGCCATGCTGGTGCCAGGAGACCTGGATTCAATTCCAAATTTCCAGAAAGAGATGGATGTATACAAAAGGCTTAGCAATGCCCCCAGCACATACTAAGTGCTCATTTAAAAAACATAATTGTTATTATTGTGAAGAACTCAACAGAGAGCACTTTCTTGGAAAGAGTAAACGTTGTATTGCCTGATTTTATTTGGCAAATTTGTATGGCTATTGACATTAACTTTTTAAAAATACATAACAAAAGTAATAGTAATACTCAAGATGGTGGTCAGCTTGGAGGTCTTCCAGGCATTCACAAACAGAGCAATTCTTTATGTTACCTGTAAAGGGACAAGCTTTGGCGTGATAATTCATACACTCCCCAGATGGTATGACTTCTTACAAAACTGATGACAACGATGGCAACCAATAGAGCATCGTCAACAAATTGCCCCCAAACCTCAAAGTTTTTGGTTTTTTAGCTCTTAGTTTTAGTATTTTAGTACATCCCCTTTTGTGTATGGGAACAAGTCCAGATTCCTTCCAATTTGGAACTTGAGAAAATTAGCCAGAATGCCATTTAGATGAACAGTTTTCTTCTGTTTAAATCTAAGGATTTGTAAAATGTTCTCCTTTCTCTCGGAAAAGAGTTTTCCAAAGCCCTTCCCAGGAAGTGGATGAATATCTGGTTCTAGCACAAAAGATGATTTGGCTTCTGAAATGACCTTGGTTCTTTGACAGAGCAATAAACATAGGCTTCCTATTGTCCAGGACCTGCACCTTTCCACAGGAGAGAAGGCTGAACTCTGATCCTATCACCAGCTTGTTACCTTGGAAAGTTCTGGGAGCTCAAGATGCTTGCAAGAGAAATTTCCACTCAGGGTATATCCTTCTTCTCTTGGGTAAAAAGCCTGGCATTCCTGAGCCTGAGGCAGATCCATATTTTCAAGGTTTCTTGGCACTAAACTATGCTTTCCTAGTTGGTACACAGCTCCATGCCCCAGGGGCACTGAAAAAGGCCTCCACTAGAGAAAGCTTTGATAAGTTTTAGAAGTGTCTCCCTAGTCTCAGGCCTAAAAGCTTTCCATCTCTCTGCTTTCTCCTTCCTTAATTAGCTCACCTGATTTTGAGGACTATATCCCAAGGTAGATGGGGAGCTCCTGTGATCAGCTGACTTTTACAGGCTGGAATTATAAGGGGTCAGAGAGACCATGTGGCTTGTCTGTAGGTGGCAGGTGAGGGTCTTGAACGTAACCATCAACCTCACATTCCAGGCCTCTAGACTTCCTGAACCAAACTTGGTGTGGCATCTCAGACACACTCTTTCTACCACTCCTGATGAAAAACAAATACTGGTTTTCACTAGAGCAATGTTTCCTACTCCTGACTGCACATCAGGATTACATGAGGATACTTATTTAAAATGCAGACTCTCAGGCTCCACCTTGCCAGGGATTCCAAGCAAGGGTAGGATAGAAAAATCTATATTTTTAGCAAGCTTCCCAGGTGATTCTTACACATTCAGCTCAGTGCCTCTCCAAGAACTGGCATTAATAAGGAACAGCATGAATCCACTTTTTCCTTCCAAGACTGAGTGGTCCAGTTCCCCAGGCCTTCTAACAGTCATTTACTGTCAGGTGCTGGAGAGATGGAATTAGCCATTGCTTTCATTGGAAAGACTGATCAGCACAGTGGAAAGCAGCATACACCGTAGGGCAGGAGACTTGTCTTTTAGTTCAACTGTAATTTAATTCAAGTGGAGGCCTTTTCCAGGCTCTGGGGCCCTGGGTGAGTCACTTAACTACTTCTTGGGTTCAGGAGCTTCATCTGGCAAATCAGGCCAATGTCACCAGAACTTGAAGAATGGCGGGGGTGGGCAATACCTTTAGAGATCTACACATTGAAAAATCTCTTGTGCTCCTTGAAAGGAAAATGGCAAGCAAATATAACAGTGAGAGGCTTTTAAAAGTTCCTTCTAGTCCAGCCTACATGTTGCAATCAGCATAACAGTCTGAAAGCAAAGCTTGCTGGAAAGTGGTTGCAAGCAGACCTCCCCCCTGTGAAGACCATGGTTTCCTATTTCCAGTTGAGTCAAGTCTCAATGTCTAAGCTAGGCAGGCAAAGGGCTTCAGAAATGAGCCCCTCCCCACTGGTATTTCCAAGACTGTTTCTTGATACTCCCTTCTCCACCCTACGCTATGCGTCAGAGGTTAGTGAACTACAGCCCATGGCCAAATTTGGACTTAGGCCTATTTTTGTAAGTAAACTTTTATTGGCACACAGCCATACTCATTTATGTATTGTCTATGGCTGCTTCTGTGTTACAATTACTGAGTTGAGTAATTGTGGAAGAGACCGTACATAGCCTCTCAGTTCACAAAGCCTAAAATATTTACTATCTGGCCCGTTACAGAAAAAGTGTGCCAACCCCTGATATACACCAGTCTTTTTCAGTCTTTTGGCCATGACCCACAATAAATACATTTTACTGTGAGATCTAGCAAATACGTAGGTACCTGTGCACATATTTATATATAAATATTTCTCAAAATAACATTTACCTTTCCTAAATACAATGCATTCTGATAGTTTCTAGTCTATTATATTTTCTTAAAAAGCTGTTCACGACTATACCAACCTCATGACCCCAAATTAGTCTTGATTCATATTTGGAAAATACTTCTCTAGACAAACTGAACAGCTGGTTGCTTACGACACATGGCCCCTACTCTCCCACTTCTATTCCTTTCTTGACATTGCTGTCCCCATCTGACAAGACTCTGTCCTTTCATCTTTATGTGTGCAAATCCTTCCCATTCTTTAAGAACTACCCAAATTCCATCTCTTCCAGGAAGTCTGCTTTGAGCCTCCAGTTCCAAACCACTTTCTCCTTTTCTCATCTCCCACAGCACTTTTTCTGTTCCTCTATTGTGGAACTTTAAAGTTTCTGCTTTGTAGAAAACTAACCTGTGCATCTTTCTAACTATGTACCCTAAAGATCTTGAATTTCTTAAGGGTATGGTCTCTTTTGTATTCTACATACCATCCAATACAGTGCCTTGTACTCTGTAAGTACTGAATAAATGTTTATTAAATTGAAGTCAGCAAACATTTGTTATTAATGGTATAATATGGTTTATACATATAATATTTTATCCTTTAATTTTAAAGACTATAAATTTATGGTCTATTGTAAGCACTCAACAAATGTTTATAAAGACAGAGAGAGAGAGATAACCTGGACTTATCAGTTTCCATTCCAGTTGCTAGATTTGTGTTATTTTAATAACCAGCAGGCAGAATTATTATATACAATATACAATCCCTGATTTTTTGAGTCACAGTCACTGGTTTAGACACACAGAACACCAAAAAGGATACACAGAACACCTATTTTTAGGGCCTCAGCAGAGAAAAAGTATAACAGTTTCAACTATCCCAAGCAGACCTGCCATCCATAAGTTCTGAGATCAAACAGTAGTAATTGAGAGAGCTTGATATGATCTCTCTTTTTCCAAGGAGAAAAAGGTGCCTGCCAACCCTTCTGTACCATTAATGCTATTAGAGTCTAGCTGATTTTGGTAAAAGAAGAAAATTTCCCAGGAGAAAATTCCTTCAGGAACCCTGACATAGCCTGAAATGCTGTCATTATCACTAGTTAGAGTAGTTTTACTGCAATCTGTTTAAGCATGACCAAATAAGACTTATTCTTAGGAATTCAAGGATGGTTTGGTATCAGCAAATCAATCATATTTCATTACATTAACATAATAAAGGAGAAAAAACATTAATATATCACTTGATTCTGAAAGGGCACCTTCCATCAGCCATTTATAATATGAGTCTAAGAAATATTAGAATAGGAAGAAAAACTACATAAGCATGATAGGGATTTTACCAATATTAAAAAGCAATCATCAAAATAGATGGTAAAATACTGAATTGATTTTCATTAAAATCATGAACTATCACAATTGTTATTTAATATTATTTTGAAGATTGCAGCTAGTGCCATAAGAATATGAAATAAAAGATCTAAATATTAGAAAACACAAAAAATCTTTAGTCATAAATTATATGACTGTATACCTAAAAATGTAGACTTTTTAGAAAAGAAAATGTCATAATTAATGGTAGAATCTGTTAAGGTGGTTGTGAACCAGAGAAAAGGCATATTAATCAATAGCTTTTCTTTATCTGTTATATGTTTATACGTTATGTAAACAAATTAGAAAGGAAAATGAAGATATTAACATTAAAATCAAAGCTGTTAAAAGCTCTATAGGACATATGACCCAGTTTCTTCAATGAATAAATTAGAAAGAGAAAATGTAGAGGAGAGAAATGCAGATTAAAAGAGACTTAAGAGATATCAACAAGTTATGATATAAGATCTTTTGGATCCTAATTGTAAAAATTTATCAAGGAGGGGAATGTTGAGAATAGGAGAAATTATTAAGAAATTACTTTTGGAGTTCCACTTCTGCACTTCTGTTTAGGATGTGGAAATCTATAAGAGAATGTCACTCCCATCCCAGTAATAAGAAAAGGCCAGAAAACTACAAAATAACTTAAAAAAAAAAAAACTCTGAGGTCACAGGAGATAAAGTGAATTCCAAAGCGTCTCAAGGCAAGACAGGACACAAACCACCTCACCTTTAGCAGAGCACAGGAGAAAGAGGATGCTTCCATACAAGTGAATAATAAGAAGTCACAGAAGAGTTTTAAACATTCTTAAAGGCCAAGTATAGCCTATTATGATAGTTTTAAATTGCTTGGAGTCCCAGATATGAAGGGCACATTCCAAGTTATTTCCCATAGGCTCCACTGGGCACTCACAAGAAAGACTGGAAAAAGAGAGAGAGAGACTTGGTGGTGCTGACATGCAGGAAATGATCAACTCCTGCCAAGAGATAAGCCTGAAACCCTTCTAGTTGCCCAAACATTTCTTTCATAGGAAACAAAAGCCTTAAGCTCCTGGATGAATGAGCTGCAAACCTTCTCATCCCTAGGATCCAGGCAGAGGTCCACTGCTTCTGAAATAGGGGTTGAAGTAAAAACTCTCTGTTCCTGGACAAAGAGTAGGAAACCTTGGGCCCAGAATCCTACACCAATACTAAACAGACACCTGCTGCCACTAGAAAAGGGTCAAGTACCTAATAATAGAGGTCTATTTTGTCTCACAGACATGCAGTAACTGCTGAAACCTGTGAATGCAACAGAAACACTGAAAAATCTCCTCCATCTCCCCATCCTCACTTTCAGTACATAGTAAAAATATCCCACTACTGGAAGAATTTGAAGCCTGTGATACATTGATATACTAAAGATTATAACAGAAACAATAAAATCCAAACCCAGCTCAACTCCTGACTATATTTAATGTAACCTTGCACACTAATGCCCTGAGAGAAGAAGAGGTATGCCCATTTCTGTGTATAAATATTATTTACCTGAGTCTCTACTGTTCTTATATACACATAGTCCAGCATTCAATGAAAAATTATGACATGCAAAAATCAAGAAAGAGTAAACCATTGCTTTATCAAGAGACAAAGCAATCAACAGAACTAGAGTTAGAAAATAACCAGTTATTGGAACTATCAGACAGAAAGTTTACAATAACTATGTTTAATATGCTAAATGATCTAATGGAAAAGATAAACAACAGACATAAACAGATCAGGAATTTCATCAAAGAGATGAAAATTATTTTAAAAGAGTCAAAGAGAAATACTAGAAATAAAAACTACAATATCAGAGATGAAGAAATCCTTCACTGTGCTCAGCAAAAGGCTGGACACAGCTCAGGAAAGAATTCATGATGTGCCAATAGAGATTATCTTGACTGAAACACAAAAAGAATAAAGAGTAAACAAAACCAAATAGTGCATGTAAGAGCTCTGAGACAACACATGGTCACAAATTATCTAACATTATGTAATTAGAGTCTCAGAGGAGAGGAGAGAATAGGGAAAGAGAGATATTCAAAGAGATAATGGCAGAGAATTTTCTAAAATTAATAAAAAACAACAAACAACAGATCCAAGAATCCCAAAGAACCCTAAGCAGGGTTAAAAAAAAAAAAAATACATGTACCTATACATATTATAATTAAACTGTTAAAAACAAAAGATAAAAAGAAAATGTTGAAGCCAGCCAGAGGTGGGAAGTAGGCGAAATTTAAATACAGAGCAATGGTGGTAAGAATTAGAGCTGACTTCTTGGAAACTATGCAAGCCAGAAGACAATGGTGTGACATCTTTAAAATAGTGAAAG